>NC_133618.1:396901862-397189362 GCF_048593235.1 Sminthopsis crassicaudata
GATCATGGTAAGGATTAAAGAAAGGGTTACCAAAGAACCTATCTCAGGTTTATTGTGCCAAAGGTTAAAGAGAACAAGCTTTTACATGTTACCAGCTAATAGATTTTTTTTTTGAGGCTGGGGTTAAGTGACTTGCCCAGCGTCACACAGCTAGGACGAGTTAAGTGTCTGAGACCAGGTTTGAACTGGGGTCCTCCTGAATTCAGGGCTGGTGCTCTACCCACTGCGCCACCTAGCTGCCCCCCTAGCTGATGGATTTTCAAAAGCAGCTCATTTCAGCTATCCTAGACTCACTTTTGCTATGTTTTTTCCCCCCACTGTGTTCATCATCCTGTACCACACATTCTGGTCTTAACCACTGGCAGAAAAAGTCTCAGGCTGTGGCAACTTGTGATTGCTACAGAGGAGCAGTCCCCAAAGCAAAAGGCAACACACCTGCTCACCTATAAGAGAATCAGCTACCCTAGCTCCAGCGGAGGCCATTGTGTACTCCAGTTCTTCCCATGATGTACTAGAGGCTCAGCCTAATTGTAGAAGCAGACAGCTCTCTGCTCTCAGCATGACAGTCAGAAAGTCTCTCAAGGGCAACAGAAAGGAAAGAATCGCTCTAGACTTATATGCCCACATGCAGATCTCATCCCTGTCTTCTATCTTTGACAGGATTAGGGCATTTTACTTCCTTGTGTCTTGTTGCTCAGTTTCTCTCTTTGAGAACATCCATGATTTTTTGCACTCCTTAAGAAGTAAAACAACTATGCAGAAATATTTTCTACAGTTTTTTGGCTTTCTAGTACAGCACCACCCTAAATAAATGTTAATTCCTTGGAGCCTTCTTTTTCCAGAATACATTTTATGCAAGGACCAGGATATCTGTTATAATCTATGTATTCTGGAAAAAGAAAGTCCCAAATGCCTTGTTCTGGATTGCTCAGGAAGCACAAAGCAGCTTTATCCCAGCAACGTAAATACAATTTTAATGTACCTTGTTTCAAAATGGTTTGTGTAATAATGGCTTCTGTGCATTTGAGTTAAAGGGCTTCATAGTGAGGCTTGGAAAGTGAAAAGTCTAAGGGTGTAGAAGTAAGGGCTGATGAAGAGAAGCAAATCTATTTGCTGATGGAGGGGTATTTTTTAATCACAAGTTTCATGAGAATTTTAAAGTTAATGAAGTTTTTATTTTTTTCCCTTTGGATGAATCATTCCCTTCTTTAGATATGGGTTAGATACATGCTCCCTTCTGTGGACTGAAATCTCACAGGAGTGCTTAGACTAAGACATTGGCTGAGAGAAATAGCTCCAAATCTCATTTTCCACCTTAAGTGGAATAGTATTTATTAAGCAGACACTAGTACATGGCACTCTGTTGGGGTACAGAAAAGCAAATTAAAGAAATACACTCTCTCCACGGTCTCAAGCTGCTGAAATCCAAATAAAGTTGACTAAGTTTGAAGTTTGGGGGTTTTTGTTTTGTTTTGTTTTGGGCTTTTTTTTGAGGATCAGTGAGTTGCATGGAAGTTATGGGGAGAGGGGAAGAGGACAAGAATTCATTCATTGTCACCATTTCTCCTTCAGAACACAGTAATGCTCACATGAACCTTTAGGTTCTTGTACTTACAATACACCTCGGTTTCCAATGTTTTGGGAGGTTTTTTTAAATAAAATTTTCTCTTTTCTGTTCTAGGGATATGAAGCCCGACAACATTTTACTTGATGAGCATGGTGAGTAGTATCCTGGGCACACATGAGTAGACTAGAAAGAAACACATATTATACACATATAAGGAAATTTACACATATAAAAGTGACTTTTTTATCCACTAGACTTAAATCAGAGATCTTAATGTTAATTCAGTCCATTCCTCCAGATGAGGAAACTGAGACCCAAAGCAACTTATCCAAAGTCCCACAAATAATTTAGCAGAACTGGGATTACAACCCAGATGTTCTACTTCAAGCTATAATCCTCTTCCCAAAGCATTACACTTCCTCTTAATAGGATGCTTTGGAAAAGTTGTTGTGATGAATTTTGATCTTAAATACATTTTTCCTTTAGTAATTTAACAAGTCATGAAATTATGATTAGACACCTTCATAACAGTTCTCTTGGACCTTTTATGATAATTTCTGATCTATCAATTTTTCAAACTTGCATGTTTTGTAGCCTAGAGCCCACCTGTGTGTGCATGCTCCTGTGGGCTGTATATGCAGTAAAATATTCTGGCAATAATTACAAGGTCACTAAATGAAGGCGTTTGAAATCTCCAAATTTCCTTAATCATTTAGAACTTATGATGGGATTTAGTAATAGGGATGAAACTTCAAAGGGAAATAAATTGTTCTTTTATTTATTTATCTGAGTTTTAAACCGAATTTGCCAGATAACACCTGAGCCTAGGGAGCTGAGTATCAGTTTTTAGACCTCTAATTTCAAAGCACTGAATAATCATTTATTTATGTCCTCTTTTAAAAGGGTTGGGTATTTTTTTCCAATTTCCAAATTGATTTTCTCTCTCTCCTCTTTCACTTCTTTTTTCATCTCCTTCTACCCCCCTAGTTCTAATGCTAATAAATTATAAAATATATGCTTCTGGGCAATGGATAGAATTAGCATAAAGGTGTTTTAATTGGAAAAAAAAACTTTTAGATTTCTTATTTACACTCTGGCAAAGACAAGAAGATTCCCCTTAAAATTCTGGGACAAATGAACTCCCTGGATAGTGGCTGTGGGAAAGATGGAAGCAGAGACACTGATAAAGGCAAAGAGGAGAGAATAGCATATGGCTCTTGGACAGGAACAGTCAGAGTAGATGATGGCAGGGCTGGTAGGTCTCCCCCTCCCCCCCAGAGGAATCATAACATTCCTTATATTAGCATATCCTTTATAGTTTTGGAAGTAATTTCACAAATAAAATAGATTATCTCATTGATTCTTACAACAGTCCAATAATGTAGGCCAAAATCATTAGTCCTAGTCTACATAGATGGAACCTGAGACCCAGAAATATTGACTGACTTGTCCAAGGTCACACAGTTCAAAAATGGCAGAGCTGGGACTTGATCCATGATTCCTAATTTCCAGTTCAATTGTTTTTCTGCTAAACTCCACCACCTCCCCAAATAGTGGCTATTTAGTCTTCATTTGTGAAAATATTAGCACCCATTTATTTTTTACTCAGGATCATGTTAAATGTTGAGTTTGGACACTCATATCTTTCTTGATTTTTTTCCATACTATAATTCTTACAGTTTTTCCTATTATCTCTGAACTCTGTAGGCTTCTTGACTGTTCTTGTGATGGGCTAATAAGAGAAAGGTTGATGGGACAAGTTAAGCACCTTTTTACAAGTTCAGCTATTTCCTTCTTTCCAAACACCAGCAGTAGCACATTAATGTCTATTCTGAGAGCGTTGAAGGCGGTCCTCCCATCTTGGGAAGGAATCTTCAATCTTCTGGTTTTTCTTACATTCTTTGCTTGTGTCCAAGACAGTTTCACATCATGTAAGACCCCATGAAGACTGTACACTACCTTGCCCATGAATTATTTGGTTAATTCTTACAGGTGGCCAAGGTGTGATCCCAGAGTCTTCTATCTGCTATCTAGTCAAACTAGGAAACCCATTCAGTTCTAGTCAGTCTATGGTACTTCTGGAAAATACATTTTCTCTTAGTTTTTTGTTTGCTTGTCATTCATTCTCCATTTTTAAATTTTTTGGGAGCCATTCAATAGTATTTTATTTTCCCAAATACAGGCAAAATTAGTTTTCAACATTCACTTTTGTTAAACTTTATGTTCTAAATTTTTGTTCCTCCTACCCTTCCTTCCCCTCCCCAAGACATCAAGCAATCTGACATAGGTTAAATATGTGCAATCCTTTTAAATATATTTCCTTATTTGTCATATTGTGCAAGAAAAATCAGACCAAAAGGAAAAAAACATGAAAAAGAAAACAAACAAAAATATGAAAATACTGTACTGAAATCCACATTCAGTCTCCAGAGTGCTCTCTCTGGATGTGATTGGCATTTTCTATCCTGAGATATTGGAGTTGCTTTGAATCACTTCATTGTTTAAAAGAGTCAAATCCATCACAGTTGATCATCATATAATCATGTAGTTACTGTGTAGTGTTCTTTTGGTTCTGCTCATTTCACTCAGCATCAGTTCATGTAGGTCTTTACAGGCTTTTCTGAAATCAGCCTGCTCATCATTTCTTTTTTTTTTTCTTTTTATTTACAAGATATATGCATGGGTAATTTTTCAGGCATTGACAATTGCAAAATCTTTTGTTCCAATTTTTCCCTTCCTTCCCCTTCCCTCTCCCCCAAGATTGCTTATCATTTGTTACAGAACAATAATATTCTATTACATTCACATATCAACACTTGTTCACAGCCATTCTCAAACTGAGGGGTATATATTCAGTTTCCAGCTGTTTGCCACTTAAAAAAGGGCTGCTATAAACATTTTTGCACATGTGGGTTCTTTTCCCTCTTTTATGATGTCTTTGATAGTTTCATTGCTTTCTAAAATGGTTAGCTCATTTCATAATTCCACCAACAATGTATTAGTTTTCCCATATCCCTTCCACATTTATCATTATCTGAGAGGTGTGAGTGTGAGATGGCACCTCAGAGATGTCTTAATTTGCATTTCTCTAATTAATAGTGATTTAGAGCATTTTTTTCATATGACTAAAATGGCTTTAGTTTCTTCATCTGAGAGTTATCTGTTTATATTCTTTGACCATTTATCGCTTGGGAAATGACTTGTATTCTTATAAATTTAAGTCAGTTCTCTATATATTTTAGAAATGAGGCCTTTATCAGACATACTGGCTGTAAAAAAATTTTTCCCAGCTTTCTGCTGGAAAATACATTTTCAATCTACCTAGTGCATAGGAAGGCCAAAGTCTGTCTCTAGTGGATGCTATTCTTCATGAGACTGAGGCAAATACTTCTAGCATGTTCTACTGAGCAAGAAAGGTTTCAAACATGAGCCAAGCAATGGACTGAGAGAGGATCTAAATATAGACTTTATTTTCAGAGAGAGAGCTCTTCCCTATTCTTTCAGAAGGCTATGTTCTTATACATTCTGTGCTTTGCTTTTATAGGAAAAAGGATAAATGACAGAATATATTATCTTAAATAATATTTTTATTATAAAAGCATGTAACTGAAAAATATATATTAGCATAAAATGCATATATAATACATTTTTGTATATATAATGTGTATATATATATATATATAGATAGATAGATGGATGGATAGATGGATGGATGGATGTTTGGGAAGATCAGAATCAGTGCAGATTAATTCCTATTCTCTATTTCCTATATATTTCATAGCTATTAAGCCAATAATTGATCATAAAATAAAGCTAGAAGGGACCCAAGAGGTTGTCTTCAGGTCTTTCTAGCTGTTAATGCCTCTTTCTCCAAACTATATTATACTTATTTTGTAAATAAAGTTTAACGGCAGCCAGGTATTGCAGTGGATAGAGCAGTAGCCCTGGAGTCAGGAGGACCTGAGTTCAAATGTGACACTTAACACTTCCCAGCTGTGTGACCCTGGGCAAGTCACTTAACTCAAATTGCCCAAAAAAAAAAAAAAAAAAAAAAAAAAAAAAAAAAAGGAAAACAAGTAAATATTTTTATACATAAATACATTTTAAATAATAACGTATTGTCTCTCCCTCTTATAATAGAAGATTCCTGAAGGGCATGAACAATTACATTTTTTGTCACTATATTCCCACTTCCTAGCATAATGCCTGTTACATGGGATTTACATGGGATCCAATGAATGTGAATGATTGATTGATTGATCTAGTCTCACAACCTCATTTTAAAGATGAGGAGATTGGTACCCAAAAAAGGAGAAAGGATTTCTTAGGTAACACAGATAATACATGGCAAAGCCAGGACAAAATTCTGAGATCTTTTTCTTTTTCCATTGAACCCTTGGAACTCAAGGCAAATTCATAACCAAATAAAAATGCACAAATAATCACAACATCCCCTTTATCTCCATGTCCTTTATATTGTTTAATGTGTCTTCACAAATGAGATTTATTACCTCATTTGATCCTTATTACAAAGGACTTTTTAGTCCTAGTTTATAGATGAGAAAACTAAGATCCAGAGACAGTCAGTGATTTGTCTGTTTGCCAGACTGACAAATCCAGTGCTCTCAATGCTGAGAGGAATTGTAAATTCCAAATTGAAAAATCAATTGTAAAAACCATCAAGTACATTTTACAGAGGAAGAAACTGAGGCTCAGAGAGAGGAAGTGGCTTGTTCATAACCCCGTAAATATTAATTGGCAAAGTCAGTGCAAAAATCTGGGCTTCACCTCTTGGCTCACTGCTTTTCCCACTCTCCCTTAGCCTCACACTTGGCGGTCCCTCGGTAGGTGGCTGATAGATGTGTCCTGATAGATCTTTCATGCTGTTCTAACAGTACAGATGGCACAGCCGTAGAACAGGTGACATTGAGCATTTTCTGTTAAACCATGCTTGACACGGGCTGAAAACAAGACTGCCACTTAGAATGGCATCCATGCTCCTACGTGAGCCCAGGCAATGGGATTATTAGATTCCTTCAGAGAGCCCTCAGTGAGCCAGTGTTTTCAGGAGCTGCTTTGGGTCCCTTAAGCATCTACCCTGTGAGGGGGCACATGTGAGATGAGAAAACCCAAGTCTTCTCGGGTCTTGTGTCCTCTGTCACCCACTAAGAAAATCACCTTGGGCAAATAATTCCCTGTCTCAGTTTGAAAGTGTTGTGTTAAATGAATATTAAAGGTCTTCCCAACTCTGAAATGCTTTGAGTATCAGCTTCTGCCTCCACAAAATAATGAAAATATGGCATCGTTTACTTCACAGGGGTTTGTTTTTGAAGATGAAATAAGCACGTATTTGAAAGCCTTTTGAAAGTTGTAAAGCATTCTATAAAGTATAAGATCTTATTTTTAAAATAATAATAATATGCTACCTTTGAAAATTAAACAGAGACAATGGTCTGAGCACAGTCAATTCATTAGTTAGGCTAGCAGTAATCAATAAATTGGATGTTTGGCCTCTCAATAACCAAAGGCCCAGAATTAGGGCTTAGTAATTTTTTCGTAGTTTTGGGAAATACAAGAGAACAAAAGAACAGAGCTGGGTAGCTGAGTAAGACAGTGTGATTGATTACAGGGTAGACAGCACCATGGGGGTTGGAATAACATGATTGATTAGAAATTGGGAATGAGGGGATAATAACAAACGCCTTCTTACCTTCTGTGGCTAAGAAATAGTCATTGTTTGAACCCACCTACAATATTAGAAATAGTGGGTTATGCTCCTTTGGTGATTAAATCAGACCCCCTTGAAGGATGGCTTCATGGTATAAAAATACTAGATCAGATTCCCTGGTGTGTCTACCTGCTTCCTTCAAAGGTAATAACATTCCTTGATATAAGAATAGAAAAGTGATTAACAGGAAAACTGATTTTACAAATAGCTGAATTTCTGAACTATGTTTAGAGACAAAGAATCATGACTTAAGCAGTTCTATGACAAAAACAATTAACTGTAAATAGGATCAACTAAAAAAGTACAACCAATCTGATTATTTCAAATAATAGTAACATGTATATAGTGCTTTTAAGATTTGCAAAATAGTTTGCTTGCACTATTTCATTTGCTCTTCACAACAATTCTGTAAGGTAGGTGATAGCATTATCCCCGTTTTACAGATGAGAAAAATAAGGCTTGCCCAGGATCAGACAGCTGGAAAGTATCCTTGCCTCAGACAAGGATTGGATTTTTATCTTTTGTGTCTAAGTCCCATGCTCTATTCTCTGCATCATCTAAGTCTCCTCTTTAAATCTAATACACATTTTGAAATGTTGAAGTTACCTCTAGCATAAAGGCAAAGGGCAGCATGACAGAGTGGCAAGTCAAGAAGTCCTGGGTTCAAATCCCCCTCTCTATAATTACTATAGGTCCCAGAATAAGTCTATCTGTCTTGGTTTTCTTATTTGTAAAAAATGAAGATTTTGGATTTCGTGGCTTCTAAGGAAAATCCCTTCTAACACCAAATCCATAGATTTGGATCCCAAAAGGATTTGCTAGTGGTATGAAGTATTTATTTTTAAATAAGCATAACATGCAACTGCTATGACCTTCCCACCTTGTTTTTCTTCTAATTTTATCTCCTTGCTCATTCTCCAACCAAGTCTTACCCAGAGCAGTTCAGTCTATTTGATATCACAATGCCCTCCCTCCTTCCTGGTTTGCCTTGCCCTGTTACCCAACCACCCGAATTCACCCAAATGAACTAGAGGTAATGAAAGGTAGAGAAGGCATTCCAGATTAGTTCTCAGATATCTGCATCAGAAAATAGCACAGAGGGGCTAACCAATGGGCAGGAAATCTTTTGGAGTTTTATCTAGGTTATGACTTAGGAGTGTGTTGCAATGAAGAACAACATAGAACAGTATGATTGGGACTCAGGGTCCCAGCTCACCATGTTCTACTCTCTGGGCTTCCATTCCTTTTCTATAAAATGGAGGGGCTGACTAGATGACCTCTAAGGAATCTTCAAGCTTTAAATCTACACCGATGTCACAAGTTTACCCACCTCCTCAATCCGATGCAAGTTGTAGTTATGTCCTCCCAAGGATCCATCCTGGAATCTACCCAATGGATGGAACCCTTCCTTCTTGCCTTCCTGTTTTGTGGATATCAGTGCAGACAATTCAGGCTCTATGGGATTCCTCACTCTTGCTCCTTGAACAGTCCTTTCCAATCATTTATTTCTTTAATGCCATCCTTTAGATCACTTCTTGCTTATGGGTGGCCAATAGAAATATGCTGCAACTCACATGTGGTACCCCTATGCTTCCCTATTATACATTGCCCTTCAGGTCACCAACAATTTGATTCTTAAGAGATTGCATTTTATCTCAGCATTTATCACTATCTGGTATCATCAGAAAAGAGGAGTTTTGTGTTAGGAAGTTGTTTGGAATTAATAAAAGCACTATGTCATTTCTCAAAGAAATTCAGCTTGCCTTTTCCTCCTATTCAATTTTGGGCCCAATTCATTATCCCTCTTCATCCGTCCCAGCTATAAGTACTGGTGTTCTAACTAAACAGCCTGACCATCCAGCTGCATGTCATAGTCTGAACAATAGACATCTTTTCATCCTTTTGATTTTTTGTGTGTAGGATGATTTCCATTGAGTTGTGGATCAGAGGTACTTATAGTATAGGGGATGGAGAATTCACTTCAGAGTCAGCAAGTCCTGAGTTCAGTTATGTCTGAAACATAAATGTGTGATCCTGGTCAAATCGTTTAACCTCTCAGTGCTTCCTCTCCCCACAACTCTCTAAGACTCTTAAGTTGCAGAGCAAGTACTGATCAGCCTTAGAAGAAGATATTCTTGACTTAATGTTCCCTAATATGTTAAAAGCATAGGTCCAGAAGGAGGCAGAAAAATTTAAACAAAAGTTTTATAAAAATGAGTGTTGAAAACTATCTTTACATGTATTTGGAAAAATAAAATACTATTTAAAAAAAAAAGCAGAGGCCCAGTCAAAGACAACTCAAAAAATTATGGATCTCTATTGTTCTGGGGATTGATGCAAATCAGCAAAACATCATCCACAAATTGAAGCTTAAATAATATAATCTAAAAATCTTAAAAAACCAATATAGTGGCTACCTTTTTCTAAACCAATCAATAAATATTCTTTAAGCAGCTACTGTATGCCAGACACCACACTTTAGGGTACTTTTTAAGTGCATCTTTTTGTAATTTTTTAAATGTATATTCAAACCTGCTGTAGAAAATTCAGTTTTTTAAATGGCACATTTTACCATTACTTCTAGAATTGATCTGTGTATCCCTCCCACCAATGGTTAAAATACTCTTCATATTTAATTGCCAGTATTTAGTGAGACAAAAGCAATCCATTTCCTAGTGGTTAACCCTCTGATGATGGACTTCTGGAATTTTCCTAGATAAGTCCTCAGATAACGAAGTAAGAAAATGATGAACAAAAAAATTACAAAAGTCTTAAAATCTGAGCCTTGAAGCCATTGTTACATTTTCAGTATGAGTATTTATACCTTGGAAGTCAACAAAATCAATATATCAGTACTTGATTTATTGTCTTGTTGATTGTCTAAACTTAATAAAGTAATGGAGAAAATGTTAATAATTCAGATTAAACCTAAAAATATGACATGAGTATACTTTTTTTTTTAAGAAACCCAGTTGCTGAACATTTACTAGCACACCCCTGCCTAGAGATCATTTTATCTGACTGATGATTCAGACAAGGCACAATGCCCATTTCAGATGTTGGTTACAACTCAGTTTTATTCTTATTTTTTCATTTCTTCATTCTTTATTTGTATTCAAAAATGTGACCACGTGTTCTTTTGTTGGGGTCTTTACAAAATAAAATCATTCATTAATGCCAAATTGGGAGAGTCAATGAGATTTACCTGGAATAGAATCTTCAGAGTCCTCAAAGAGAGAAGAAGATAATGTTTGACATGTACAATTTATACTGCTGTAAAGGAAAACAATCAATTGTTTTTCCCTCGGTTGGGGACAAAGCATTGAAATGTCACTAACACAGACAAATAAAAATGTCAACACGCTGAGGTCTTCTGGATAAGTTACCCTTTCCTAACATGAATCTAATAGAGTCAAAGATTTATCTGTCTGAGTTTCTAGCTTAATATCACCTTTTCCCTTTATGGATGCTACAAGTTTTAACTCTGTAAGCCGTTAGAACAATGGGACTGTAGAAGGCCCGGGACAATTACAGTAGGGTGGCCAACTTTGATGGCAAATTTTCTCTTTTGGGGTTTTTGGGAGTACAGATCTGTGATTTTTAAAATCAATATAGGGAAGTCCAGGAGAGGAAATTCTCCCCAAAAAGATTACCAGTTTAAAGTTTTAGAAAATAATCTGGGGGCATCCAGAGATAAGGTGACTTGCTTTCTGTCACACAGCCAACATATATCAGAAGCAGCACTTAAATCTTCCGGGTTCCCAGGCCGGCTTTTGGTCCACTGTGCCACAATGTCCAAAATATTCCTTCAAAATATGACAAGGAAAGCTATAGTGAAGATGGGAAAAAAAGGAGAAAAACAAAAAGAATGCAAGAAGACACGTTTCTTAGTCACTTGCCCTTTTTCTTCTGAAAACCAGACTTTAAAAAAATAAAATCAAGCAATCAGATGTTTTAATAACATTTAACACATACACACACACACACACACACACACACACACACACAACTTCCCAAATAGTGATTGTTCGGGATATAAAGAATATTGATTAATGGGTTGGTGTTTAATAGACTAAGGTCCCTAGTAGAATTCCCAAAGGATCTATTCTTGACCTTAAGCTATTCAACACTATTATCAATGATTGGGATGAAAATGTATATAGCCTGTTTACCAAATTTGCAGATTTAAATAAAACTGGGAGGAGTAATTAACACTTTGGTAGACAGAATAAAATCTAAAAAGATCCCAATCTTCTAGATCAAGGGAAAATTTAATAAAGATAAGTATAAATCCCTACCCTTAGAATAAAAACAAACCAAAAAAATCTAACTTATTTTTTTCAGAGACCCTGAATTTATCAGAAGAAGAATTATAAAGATTCTTAGGAAACTGTGGAATGAACTAAATTGTGTGAGGTTGTTACCAGACAAGTGAAGAAAAGTCATTTACTGTTATCTACTGTTGAGAATTAGAGGTGATTCAGGGTGTGACTTTGATCATAGCCAAAGATTTATAGTTACGTATGTCTATGCTTTATTATTGTTGTCATTTGATATTCATACACATTCAGGGATTTTAATATATAATTATAAATAAAAGTACTTCAAGACACTTTGACCTTTCACTTCTAGATTAGGTAATGGGATTTTAATGGATATAAAGAAGGATTGATTTGGAAACTGTTATTAAAGAAACTAGGCAGCAACTGTTTTAAAACAGAAATTTATCCACAGGGGCCAAAAAACCCTGAGCACTGATTTTGGCTCTTTTATTTTCCTAAGGACACGTCCACATTACAGACTTCAACATTGCTGCCATGCTGACGAAGGAAATGAAAATCACCACAGTTGCTGGCACCAAACCTTATATGGGTAGGATTTCTTTGATTATTTCTATATATAGTTCTTTGGTTTATTAAAATACTTTCTAGTATTATTAAAATACCTTCTAATGCTGACCAGCTGTAGAATATGAATCCTTTTACAAGGTAATCTGTGAACGTTGTTACCTTCTCTTATATATGTATATATATGTATAATATTTTATATGTATGTATATAGTTAGCTATTTCCCAATTACAAGTTAAAAATTTTTCAACTTTGATTTTTAAAAATTCTGAGTTCCAAATTGTCCTTCCTTCCTGCCCCTCCTTTACCCTTTGAAAAAGCAAGCAATATATCAATTATACAGGAGAAATCATGAAAAAAATTTCAATATTAGTCATATTGCAAAGGAAAACACAAAGAAAGAAGTCAGAAATACAAAGAATCTTGTTGTTTGTGGTTTTAAAATACATCTGCATCCAGAGTTTGTCAATTCTCTTTCTGTAGATGAGTAGCATGGGCCCTTTGGAATGTCTTGGGTCATTGTCTTGAGCAGAGTGGAAAAATTTCCCCCCTCTATTTCCTATTTTCTTTCCAATTTGGGCTGCATTAGTTTTGTTTGTGCAAAATTAATTTCATATGATCATAACCATCCATTTTACTTCCATTTTGCTAGATCCTCTCTATCTCATGTTTGGTCATAAACTCTTTTCTAATCTATAAAATTGAGAGGTAAAATTTTCCATGTTCCCCTAATTTACTTAAGCTATCACCCTTTAGACTATCAAACTGTACATACCCTTTTATCTACCAGTGCTTCTACTGGGCTTGTATCCTAAAGAGATCATAAAGTAGAGAAAGGGACCCACATGTGCAAAAGTGTTTGTAGCAGCCCTCTTTGTAGTGGCAAGAAACTGGAAACTGAATGGATGCCCATCAATTGGAGAATGGCTGAATAAGTTATGGCATATGAATGGTATGGAATATTATTGTTCTGTAAGAAACAAGCAGCAGGATGATTTTAGAGAGGCCTGGAGAGAGTTATATGATACTAAGTGAAATGAGTACAACTGGGAGGTCATTGTACATGGCAACAGCACAGTTATGCAATGATCAATTCTGATGGACGTGGCTCTCATTAACAATGAGATGATTCAGGGCAGTTCCAATGATCTTGTGATGAAGAGAGCCATCTATACCCAGAGAGAGGACTATGGGAACTGAGTGTGGATCACAACATAATATTTTCAATCTTTTTGTTGTTGTTTGCTGGCATTTTGTTTTTTTATCTCATTTTTTTCCTTTTTATTCTGATTTTTTCTTGTGCAGCATATTTGTGGAAACATGTATAGAAGAATTGCGCATGTTTAATATATATTAGGGGAGGATTGGAGGAAAGGGAGGGAAAAATTAGAACACAAGGTTTTGTAAGGATGAATGATAAAAATTATCCTTGTATATATTTTGAATATAAAAAGCTTTAATTTAAAAAAAAGTTATCACCCTTTATATCTAATCTATTTATCCATTTTGACTTTTTCTTGGTATATGATATGAGATGCTGGTATATCCCTACTTTCTGCCAAACTGTTTTTAGTTTTCCCAGCAATTTTTGTCAAATGTGAGTTATTACCCCCAAAGCCTGGATCTCTGGTTTTATTAAACACTAGATTACTATGCTCATTTATCATAGTGTATTGTGTACCTCATTTGTTCTAGTTACCCACTGTTCTTTTGCTTAGTCAGTATTAGATTGTTTTCATAATAACTGCTTTGGAGTATAGTTTGAAATAAGGTACTTCCAGACCATCTTCTTTCACATGTTGTTACCTACTTAAAGTGCAAGGCAACAGCTCTATAACAGGCATACTGTCAATAATAAATATTTTTTAAGGATTTTTTTGTATACCCAAGCTGTGCCAAAAATTAAACACACAAAGACAAACATTAAATAGAGCATCTGTTCAAGGAGTTTGTATTCCATTGGAAGAAACCATATTTTAGTATTAGTATTTAGATTCAAAGTGATTTGTGGCAAGAAAATAGATGAATCAGGACAAGTTTCTTATAGAAGGTGATGCTTGAACTGACTTTTGAAGGACCTTAGAGATTCCAAGAGGTGGAATAAAGGAGGGAATGCACTGTAAATAAAGGAACAAAAATGGGAGATGGAGTCATGGGTGTGGGGAATAGTAGGAAATCCATTTTGCTTGGCTTACAGAGTATGGGAAGCTTCTAATATACAAGGCTGGAAAGATAGTGAGATTAGCACCAGATTGTAAAAGGCTTTAAATGCCAGACAGCCAACTTCATCCTTTAAAAAACTTTCTCCCCCCTCCCTTCCCTTCTAAAAATAGTCACAATATTATTTCTTAGATTACTGTTTTATAGTCAACAGGAAAACTTCTTTAAACATTCTTGATTTTATGCCATATAATAAAAACAATGCAGCCTTGGAGTCAGAAAAGACTGGAAATGAATACTCTCTCTCTAGAACTACTGGCTTCTCCTGGTGCACTGGGAATGCTTACTAGTGTTTCTCAGGATTCTTCCGATGATCTCCGTAAATCAAAATGACAACCTATTGAATCAGGACTTAGACGCCAATTAGGTGTCTACCACCCAACTTTTAGAAAGCTGAACAAACAGTTTAACCTCTCTGAGACTTGTTTCCCCATCCATAAATGGAGATAACAATATTTCTAGTAGCTAATTCACCCCATTTTGGGGAGAAGTAAATAAGATAGCATAAGAAAAACTTTTTTAAACCTGAAAGTGCTATATAAATATTGGCTATTATAATTATGATTCTTGTCACTTTAAAAAATTAGCTAAAAATCCTGAGGCTAATAAATAGAAAAGACTAGGGGAAAACAAACACTAATCTGGGTTCAAATGAGCTAATGTCTATACAGCATACTTTATAAATGACAAAGTTTGCATAAATGCCAGTCATCCTTATGATGATGATTATTTTTAATTATCTTGGCAAGTCCATCAAGTCAGATATTTGTGATGCAGAAAGTCTGGGCAGTCATTGAGGAGGAGAATAAGTCGCTGGGACCTATGGGCTAGCAGGGCCAGTGGTACAAGCTGAGTGGGGATTGGGGCCGACTTCCCTGATGAAATGGCCCGGCCTACAGGCAGTCCCTGAGTCCTGACTCAGTAGTTGTTATTTTGCTTTATGGAGATTATTGAAACTTTCCAGCGGACCCTCCCCATGCACCAGGAGCATCCAAGGAGCCACTTGTGCCTTATAATGAAGTCAGTCCCCAGCTCATGCAAATCATGAGTATCGCTGCTGGCACCAGCAGGGGATGATTTGCATGCACGCTGCCGCTTCCCCCAAGGACTGTCACCTCTGTTCCACAGCTTCATCATTCCCTTTTTTCCTCTGAGAATTTAGTTGTCAGTCACACAAGCAGTCATTAGGCTTTGGCTGAGAAACTCATAGCAGCCAACTTCAGGGAAGATTATTTGTTCAGTTGAATGTCAGGTTACTTAAATGACAGCAGGACCTGAGCCTGTCTAACCCTGGAGCACCAGCAGTCAACAGGGTACTGGGTGGTGACATTAGTCGAAGGCAAGGGATTAATTTGGGGGTATGTCTGGTGAGAATGAATTTTTTTTTAACTTGGACTGGAATTCTATTAGCATAAGGCACTCATAGTGAGGAAACTTTCTGTTCTTTCAAAATAGCGATTATTCCACAATTCTAGGCTTAGAGATTAAGTGATTTGTCTAAGGTCACACAACTAATATTTTTCAAAGGCAGGACCTGAATCCAGGACTTGCTGATTCCAAGATCAGCTTTCTATATCCACCATAACTTGATGCCTCTGTTAATGATGATGAAGAAGCAGCAAACTACCATTGTCATCATCAATACTTAAACATAATGTGGACTCATAAAAACTTAAGAACCATATTGAAACTCCAAGTTTCATGAAGTGAAAAGTTCTCAAAATACAGATACTTAGTAGAATAAATTAAAGTTATGTGGAAACAGAATTAGGTACAGATCACCCTGATGGCCTTTCTGCCATGGGAAACATGCTAAAGATGCTTTCTATGAGATTGCAGTGGATGAGTTTATATCCTAGTACTTTTCTTTAACTACAGAAAGAAATTATAGGGGCCGCTAGGAGGATGGAGCACCAGCCCTGATCAGGAGGACCCGAGTTCAAATCTGCCCTCAGACACTTAACACTTCCTAGCTGTGTGACCCTGGGCAAGTCACTTAGCTCCAATTGCCTCAGGTGAAAAAACACATAAGAAAAATAAATTATTTTTATTCACTTGTGTAATATTCTACAGAATGTTAAATATGCAAAAGAATAATAACAGAATTTTCACCTATCCAAGGACCTCTTCTATGTGAACTCTATAGAAAAGAGAATTTAAAATGAGATAACAACAGAAGTTCACATTTGTATAAGCACTTTAAGGTTTGCACAGATTTTCCTAGGACTTAAATGAGATCCTCACAACAACCCTACAAGATACATGCTACTATTGTTCTTAGTTTTATAAACGAGGAAACTGAGGTGGAGTGAGGACAAGTGGCTTTCCCGGGGTCCCAAAGCAAATATGTATTTGAGATAGAATTCTTTGAGTCTTTCTGACTCAAATACCAGTATTTTATCTGCTACATCGGGTTATAAGGAACTAAGATGATTAACAGGAATGATTGTAGGCAATTTAAACAATTTTCTCATGATTATAATATTTACATAGAAGTGGCTTAATAAAATCAGAATAAGAAGTGGAAGGGACTTCAGTGGCCAACTATCTCTTTCCTTCAATATTCCCCTTTTACAAATGAGGAAACTGAGCCCCAGAGAAGATGGGCAAAGAGGCAAAGAGCCTTTGCCAAGATCACATAGGCAGTACGTAAAGGAAAGTGACCTATATGTACAAAAAATATTCATAGCAACTCTTTTCTGAGGAACTCTCTTCCAAAAAAATTGGAAATTCAGGAGATGTCCATTAACTGGGAAATGGCTCAAATAACTGTGGTGTGTGTTTATATGGAATATCATTGCTCTTTGTGAAATGGTGAGTAGGATACTCTCAGTGAAAAAATACCTGGAAAGTCCTCCATGAACTCAAGCAAAGTGAAATGTATTTTATACAAAATAATAGCAATGTTCTGGGATGACCAGCTATGAATGACTTTGCTATTCTCAGTAGTACAATAATCCATTATTATTCTGAAGGACTTATGAAAAATCCTGTCTATACTCAGAGAAGGAACTGATTGTCTTTTTAGACACAACCTAGAGATTGAACCATTCTCTCTTTTTCTAGCTCTTTTTTTTAAACTTAATTTTTCACAACTTGACTTTTATGGAAATGTTTTGCATAATTTCATGAGTGGTTTTGTAATTGAGGGTGGGGATAAGGGAAACAACTTAAAACTCAAAAAGTTTTAAAACAATGTAAAAGAATTATTTTTTATTTTGAATGTAACTAAGGAAAAATATTAAATAGATAAATAAAATAAAACTTTAAAAAAAAAACACACAGGCAGCACATAAGTGGCAAAGCTAGGATTTGAACCCATGGCTTCTAACTCAAGTTTATTGTATTTTATTATACTATTTATTCAGCATCACCTCTTAATGACAATCTGCATGTTTGTAGGGGAACCATCAGCCAAGCTGAGCTTTTAAAGTTCAATACCAACTTGTTCTCCTGGTGATAAAATTTTTCCTTCACAAAAACTCTTAAAGACTCTTTCTTTGCTAAAGAGTCTTTTCACAGCCTATAGCTGGACTGTGATCTGAATGGGGGATAAAACAGACTGATACTCAGCCAATAAAATAAAGGCCTCCTCCTCTGCTAAGTGGGTTATTTTCACCAGAAACAGTCTTGGGCAGAGAAGTCCTTACTCTTGGACATGTCTCTTATGGCCTTATTTCTCATATTCCAATGTCAAGAGCTTTGTTCTCCTTCTGACTGTCATTTTACATTTGTTAGGCTACTCAAAACCCAGGCTTGGAACCTCCCCAGCATCCATACTGCAGTTTTATTGGAGGATCTCTAAACAATTCGCTTCAATAACAAATGCTTAACAAGTGGAAAAATAATGCAGAGATAAACAATATGCCCCTAAAACCTGTGGGTAGACAGCTAGGTACAAAAGAGCTCTGAGCCTGCAGTCAGAAAGACCTGAGTTCAAATGTGATTTCAGACACCTGATAGCTGTGTAACCCCCAGGAAAAATCTATTTTCCTCAGTTTTCTTGTTTGTAAAATAAAATAGAAAAGAAAATGGCAAACCACTCCAGTGTCTTTGCCAAGAAAACTCCAATAAGGTCACAAAGAATAAGACACAAATGAACAACAAAATCCCCGTGCACAAGGAGCTGGGGAGTGGAAGGGAATAGAGCCCTACCTGGGTGAGGAACAAAGAGAAGCAGACTACAAAGCCAGGAATAAGATTTTAGTGACAATTGAAGAAGCTTGCTTTCCTAGTGATAGTTCATTTATTCCCTTTAGTATTTCATTCACTTCTTTATTTAGCTATGTGGGGGGGGATGAAAAAGGAGAGGGAGAAGGAAAAGGAGGGAGGGAGGGAAGGAGAGGAGGAGGGAGAGGGAGAATGAGAAAAGAAGGAAGAAGAAAGAGAAAGGCAATGGGAAGGGAAGGGGAGGAAGAGGGAGAGACAGAGAGAGACACAAAGAAAAAACAGACATAGAGAGAAAGAAAGAGCTAACAAAATAGTCCCAATCCCCAGAGCAACTAGAAAGAAAATTTTACAAGAGAAAAATGAATCTCATTTTATGGAACTTCAGAAACTACTGAATTACAGTTTCCAAATACTAGGTGATGAAATAAATCCTTTTATTGTCACAGTTGAAATAAATGAGAGCATGTAATTTAGCCCATTTCTGTCCTAGATTCTAGTACTCAAATAATAAAAAGAGGAATAAAAAGATCTGGTAAGCCCAGTTGCCCATGTTTGCAACATTTCAAATCGTTGTTTTCAGGAGTGACATATGTCTCTACGGTTTTCATCATTCTAAGGTCTGGATCTGGTTTCCATGGTGAGAAGGTTGAAAAGAAACCATCTCCCCCCTCCCTTTTCTTGTGGCTTAGTTTAAATGCATCATCTGTCTACCTTGCTTTTGCAACAACAAAAAAATTGGTGTTTCTCATATTTTTTTCTACAGGAGTGAAGCTGGAAAAGAAAACTTACATAATACCTCAATGAAAACAATCCTAGTGCCACACCCATATTTCTTGAATGAGAATCCATTCTTTCTTGTTTTTGCCTGAGTTACTTGGGCCAATGTGATAGAGCAGAGAAGAGCTGCTCCCTAAATTAGGAAAATTAGGATTCAAGTCCCTCTTATAACACTGTAGCTTGTGAAAGTGGGCAAATTACCCAACCTCTCACTGCCTGAGACTAATAAAGAACAAGGCTGATCTGCATTGTTATGGGAAATTTACCTCCTCTTAGAACCCTCATCAATGAAATCACCTTCAAGGAAGAAAAAAGGTTAGGTAGGTCTAGCTATCAGATACTTTTCTTTCTGGAGACATTGGCCCTATTTTTCCCTTCTTATGTAGGTGACTCCTGCTTTTGAGATTAGGTCAGAAATTTTTAAAATCTTGGTTTTGGTGACAGGTATTGTAGGTTTTTGCTTTGCATTTTTACTTTTGCAATTCAGAAAAGAAAAGTTTAGATAAGTCCATCAAACAGACATTCTGTGGTGGACTCCAGGACTTTTTATCATGACAGTACTAACAGTTGTTTATAAACTGTCCAGAACATTATCTCCAAAACTACTTGTAATATGAGAGTTATAAAAGTAACTATATTGCAGAGTTGTTGAGAAATCAAATGAAATAGTGAACCTAAACAAAGTGCTTTGTCAATTTTAGAAAATAAAAATTTCTCTAGAAAACAAAATAAGTCTTAACAAACTCAGCTACAAGTGCTAAATGAGGCTCATGTATAAATATCAGTCACCTATAGTGAATATCGTTTATTGGATTAGCAATAATGTTTTACGGACAACTTTTAGCGAAAGTTATTTTCTCTATTATAAATGCCCAAATTAACTCTAAAGAACATGTAAAGAATGGTGCTGTCTATCTAAAGAACTAATAAATAGAGGTATAGAATAGGTAGAGAATAATTTTACACATATACTTATATATAGCTATATAGAGAGTTGTATAGTTGTATCTATCTGGGAAGGGGAAGATAAAAGGGGGCAGAAATGCACAAAAAGGAGGGGGAAAGAAATTTACATGACAAATTTCTTGTGTATTTGAAAGGAATATAAAATGGTGCATAGGAGATTAGTAGTTTTATGTACCGTTGTCTTGTTTTAAATTGAACTATGTTGTGGGAAATTCTTGTTTTATTCCAAAAAATTAAAAAATAATTAGTCACCTAGCGTTCCTTACAGTGATTACATGATCAAAAAGCCCCAGAAGGCTCAGTTTGTCTAGCACAGAAGTCCCCTGATGCTTTTGCAAGGTGTCATGGGTTCAATGGATTTATTCATTGATGAGGAACCTGGGCGTAATCATTAGTCCCATTTTTTTTATCTTCC
Source organism: Sminthopsis crassicaudata (assembly GCF_048593235.1). NCBI lineage: Eukaryota > Metazoa > Chordata > Mammalia > Dasyuromorphia > Dasyuridae > Sminthopsis > Sminthopsis crassicaudata. The sequence continues at coordinate 396,922,554 of NC_133618.1, forward strand.
AGCCCCTGAAATGTTCACCTCAAGAAGACAAACAGGATACTCCTTTGCTGTTGACTGGTGGTCCCTGGGAGTGACTGCTTATGAGCTGCTGAGAGGCCGGGTATAGTAAAATTTTATTCCAGTTTGTTTCACACCACACTGTAATAATAATAATAATAATAATAATAATAATAATAATAATAATAATAATAATAATAATAATAATCTTTTCTCATCTTAAATCACATCTTAGACCACCATATTTATGCTATTAGATAGATCAGAATCCAGTGAATTATTTAAAAAAGCAGAAATGGCAATAAGGTAAAATGGCTAGAAAGCAGTTTAGTGAAAAAAAAAAAAAAAAAGATCTAGGGATTTTAGTGGACAGTGTTTTACAAGGAAAGGGTGCACCAACCTATAATAACTCAGTATATCTCCAAGCTCTGCCTCCTCCACTTCCCACTTTTGAATTGACAGCAAAATATCCATGCTGCAGCCCAACGAAGAGCCGGTAAGAATCTATGTGATTTTCATGCAGATTAATTCCCCATCACTCAGCATGGGGCTCAGAATGTTGGTTAACATTAAATTAAGCACCAGAAATTGAAGGAGTAATTTGAATAATAGAAATCTCCCAAGTGATGACTGCAGTACTATTCATTAAGTAACTCATGTAAATATATTTGTATATTTGAAGAAAGTCATTTTGCAATCACAACATGACACACTAGTTGAGAAACTACCCACTTCCAGCAGGTGTGAATTATTAATGCAACACCATTCATGCCCTGTCATGTTGAATTCCTTGCTGGCACTCCATTCTGAAGTTCTGGGTTCAGGGGCAAAATAGAGTTGTCTTCCTGAAAACAAACAAAAAAAATTGCACTAATGGAAAGAGTCTTTTCTTGGAGACAAATGAAGGTTTCTATTGATTTTTCTAGCGATAATTCATTTCATTCAGAGGCATACTTGCAAACGTTTTCTAACACTCTTCTTGATGAACATTGATAAAAGGGGATGTGGAGGAGAGAAAAGCTAGGGGAGTACCAGAAAGAAAGAAAGCAGGCAGGTGAATGAGAGCACCTCTGGTATTATCCCCTCAGGGTTGGAATACATCCACTAAAAAATAATGATCAAAAGTCCTTGGTGTAATTTTGGGCATCTCATGTTGAGAATTCTGTAGTATCTTAGTAGGAAGAAAGGAGATTGGAAGGAGAAGAGAAGAGGAAGGTCAGGAGAATGAAATTCTGGACAGGAAATAGCAGAACTGAAGAACAGGATTAGACCCCTGGATACCCACACAGTAGACATAAAAGAATTCAGATTTGGTCCAAAGGACAGACGGTAGAATGGAAAGGCTCTTTTCACAAGAAGGGCCCTTGTAAATATTTTGTGGGAGTTTATTTCTCTGATCCACATGTGCTACCATGGTATTCAGGCCCTATACATTAGCTCCTATTCTAGCTGAGCTCCTATTTATCAAAGCTCTTTCTAAAATGATCTCCCTATAAGTGAATGCATTTCTCCAGATGTTTTCTTACCAGGGCAGAGAACAGCAGGCCTATCATCTCCATGGTCCTGGTAATTATATCTTTCTTAACGGAGACTATGATTTTATTCACTGTTTTGATTACCTTATTATGCTATTGACTCATATTGAGACTTCAGTCACGGCTGACTGTGACTTCATGTGGGGGTTTTATGGTGAAGATACTGGAGTAGTTTGCCATCCCCAAATCATCTTACAAATAAGGAAAATGACTTGCCCAGGGTCACATAGGTAGTAAATGTCTAAGACCACATTTGATTGCAGCTTTCCTGACTGCAGGCCCAGCTCTCCATCCCAACCTACTCATCCAATTGAGCCTACTGTCCACTAAAATCCCTAAAATCCACTAAAAGATCTTTTTTTTTTCTCACTAAACTGCTTTCTAGCCATTTTACCTTGTTGCCATTTCTGCTTTTTTAAATAATTCACTGGATTCTGATCCATCTAATAGCATAAATATGGTGGCACTACTGTGATCTAGGATGAGAAAAGATTATTATTAAAACACTGGAAAGTGTTTCATTTCCCATGGATTTATTATCTATCTATTTATTATAGCTTCATCGATGACAGCTCTTCACCTGATTTCATTTGGTTGGATCTCATGCCAAACTTTTTGCAGACATATTTTCCTATTGCTTCTTTAATTCTTTGCCCAGAAGTACTGCTTATAACTTTCTATTGACCTCCTCTGTAATGTTTTGACTATGAATTTAAATTATAATTCATTTTATACTTCTTTGCTACTAAGTCTCCTCAACAAGGAATTATCATATTTAGTGGACAAAGTGGTTTCCAGGGATTTTTTTAACCTTATTATGCTTATTATTTCAATTGGTTCAATTTTAATTCCAGCACAGCCACTTACCATCTATTTAATATTAGGCAAATTATTTAATTTCTCTGGGCCTTAGTTTCTTCATTTGCAAAATTAAGGGGCTGCACCAGATGGCCTCAATGGCCCCTTCTAGTTCTAAATCAATGACCTTAAGAATTGGCAACAATGGAGTACATGTCTTTGCTTTTAATCATTTGTTATTTTCAGAGTTCGTAGCTTATTTAAATAGGTCAACAGGGATTGTTGTAAGTGCCTTTTTTCCCTTTTTTTGTTATTTGTATTCATTTTGACCTTTGCTCTAACTTCTTTAGTAGGACATCAATTAGAGTACCAAGACTTATAATATTTATAAAGCCTAAAACCCATTTGATACTCTCTATATACTCTGTATAAAATCTTGTGCCCTTGAGGGCAAGGAATATTTTTTGTCTTTTTTTTAAATCTCCACCATTTAGCACAGTATCTCATACATGATAAGCACTCAATAAATTCTTGTTGACTTTTCCTGATTGTCACACTAAGTATCTGGCCCTAGACTTCCCTTTGCAGGGTGATACTGTGGAGTCTTAGGAGGAAGTGACCATGGTCACAATGGGCATTTGAGCATTGCTTATTATTGGACTTGGAACACTATGCTGGTGAAAATAAAATCTGAATCACTTTAGTAAATAGGGAAAAAAAGGAGAGAGTGTATCTTAGCCTGTCTAATTAAAGGAAAGTGATAAGAATTTAAAAGGTTCGTCTCATATTCTAAACTCCTCTCTGGGAGTGTAACAGTTTTTTGGTACTTGCTCCCATACTTTGGATTTTTCGTCCTCTCTGCCTTAACTTCAATAGAATGAGATCTTTCAGGAAGCTATTCTGTATGGTAGCACAGAACTGGAAGTGAAGATTCTGCAGATAAATTGATAACAATATCATGACATTTCCTTACCAGAAGGAGATTATCTCAGTGGCCAAATCCATGACCTAAGGCTATCAGCTCTTCAACATTTACAAGTAGAGTTGTACTCTCTGAGGCATCATTCAATAATTACTTGTTTAGCTTATATGAACTCAATAAATAATTATTTATTAGGTTTCTATCATCTGACCTACATTAAACATCACACACTCAAAAAACATTAATGCAAGCTATAAAACAGTTAAAAACATGTTTGCATTGGCTTACTGGAGTCCCATGCAATAAAACAAAAAATAAATCTAATAATTACTTAAAAACAACTTTGAACACATTTTACAAAATGATTACTTTTTAAATTCAAGGTTCCCAAATATATCTTTAAACGTTGTTACAAGATGTGCTCAGTTCAAATATTTGCTAAGTGGTTTTTCATATTAATAGAAAAGAGAAAAGGTAGAGATAATGCAGTATAGATAATCCCAAATTACATATATTTAGCATTAATTTCATTTGGATAGCCATAGCACTAAACCCTTCTCTGTGTCACCTCATTATGAGGAATTCTGACTTAGCAAGGCCTTGAGAAAAGGCTACTCTAAGACATCAGGGGTTTCTAATCTAGAGTTTTAAAAGTTTTTTTTAAAAATTTTATTTTAAAAATACATGCAAAGATGATTTTCAACATTCACCCTTGCAAAACCTTATGTTTTAAAAAATATTTTGATAAATATGTTTCAATATAATTGATATCCTTTGTAATTCTACGTATTCTATTTTATGTCTTTTAAATATAATTCTGAGAAGACATCCATAGGTTTCATCATACTTCCAAGGAGGGGTCTATCTCAGAAAAAATATTAAGAATCCTTTCTCTAGGTTACTTAGAGTAATTAAAAATAACTATGATTAAGCTTGAAATTCTAATGGGAAAAAATTACTTTTGCCATCAAAATCAATAGAATAAGAAGAGAAACGAATTATATTACCAGGCTTCTTTCGATAAATGTAGAAGACAATGGAGATGTGATAGTTGCTTTCAAATAGCTCAAGGACTATTGTCTGGAAGAATACGCACATTTTCTCAGCTTCTGTTACAAGGAGGAAAACTTCAATTCCAACTTAAGAAAGAATTATAATGAGAACTGTCTGAAAATAGAACAATATGTTCTGTAAAAGTAGTGAGTTCTCAGGGCAAATGTCCACCTGTAAGGATGCTTTGGAAGGCATGATGAAGGGGATGAAGAAGGGGGTTGGATTTGTTGACCTTTAAACTCTCTTCTAAATCTAGGCTCTTGCAGTTCTATAAAATACAGATTAAGTTGTAAATGGTATTTTGAATAGTATGTGCAGACAAGAAAGAACAGAGTATCAACCATTTATGAACAATTATCAACACTGCCAAATCTCACAGAGAGGGTGTTAAATAATCATTTCAACATTTACAAGTTATTATTTAGAAAGAAACAAGTTTTAAAGAGAAAATGAACTTGAAAATGTTCCCTAGAATCTTGAGCTCAATCATAACTGTTGACAAATGTGCCCCTTAGTCTATTCTAACTTCTCTAGACTCAGTGTTCCAACCATCAATTTGTCATAAATTAACTTATTTCAAACCATATTTCTGTTCCATTTTGTGCTCTTCAATTTTTCTTTGTTTATGAACTCTACATAAGACACTAGCCAATTAAATGGTTTTCAGTTTAATACCTAAAAACTGTTACTGCTTGATATTTGAAGCTATGGGAGGGGAGAGTAGCCAACAGGAGTAAATGGGCAGCAATGCCAAAGAGGAGGACTTCATAAGACCACTGGATGTGTCAATTAGGTCAGTATTAGTCATCTTAAAGAGATTACTTTCAGGAGAGGGCTGAGGAGGAAGATCAATTGCAATCAATTGAAAAGAAAGTAAAGAGTGAAGAGATGATGGATCTGACTAAAATCTACTTTCATTTTTTTAAATTTTAAGAGCATTATTTTTCACCTCTTTAATTTCTAAATATGTCTTTTCTTCCTTCTTTCTTCAAAAGAGTCATCTCTTAGAACAAAGAAAACAAAATAAAGAGGGGAAAAAACAGTTCCATAAAACTGACTGCACAGGAACCAAGACTAATAATAGAGACATTTTCCTCACCCATAATGGCATATCTCTGTAATATCAGTCAGTAAACATCTATTAAAAGCCTACCGTTTGCCACACACTGTGCTAAATGCAGAGAATACAAAGAAAAGTAAAAAAAAATACTTTCTGATCCCATGGTACTCACAGTCTAATGTGATATGCCTAACTTTCCTCCACTCCCTCCATCATTGATCAATCATTGATTTATCAAACTTGACAGTTTGTTAGGTGTGAGGTAAAACAGCATTACTTTATTTTGCATTTTTCTCATTATTAATAATCTCTTTTATGTGGCTCTTGGTCATTTGAATTTTTCTCCTGAAACTTTTTTTTCAATCTTTTGACTATTTATTCATGAAACTGGAGACTGGCTCTTCATCTTGGCCCATTGGAAATGGGAAGGCATGAGATGATATGGAATGAAGAAAGCTGATCTAAGAAAGCAATGACTACAGCAATGTAAATAATAACAATGATCAGAAGACATTCAACTCTGATGACTGTAATGAACTTTAGTCCTAGAGAGTTAATAAGAAAATACAGCTTCTTCCTCTCAGCAGAGAAGTGGGAACCACGGCTATGAAATGTGGTATATACACAGTCAGACTGGTTCCTATATCAATATTTCTGTTATAATGGCAATATATAAATAGATATAAATATATCTTTGTTAATTTTGCTTACATTTTCCCACTATAATGGAATATATATATATATATACACATATATACATATGTGACCACATTACATATATGTATATATATATACAGTCTATCAAAAATATTTAAGCAAAATTTATGGAGACACATATATATACATATATTTGATATAATGGAATATACATACATATACATATAATGTGTGCATATATATGTGATGTGTATATGTGTATATATATGTGGGTAGATGTATATATACATGCATATACAAACACACACACATGCATATGTGTCTATTATTAAGGAGGATTCAGTGAGATGGGGACAATGTAAAAGAACATTCTAACAGTGTAAAAACAAAACAATAAAACTTTTTGCAAAAAAAGGAAAGAAATGAGCCAGTTTTGCTACAGGAACCTATTATTGACCAATCAATGAGAGCCAGAGTGATTTGAGTTTAAGAGATAGTCCTTTAAAAAAAAAAAAAAAAAAAAAAGAAATCTAGTTCACAAATCTTTAGATGTCTTGTAACATTTGAACTCCAGGCTCAAGGCACTATCCACTGCACCACCTAGTTGCCCTGGACACATTGTAAGTACTATATAAATATTTAGTTATTATTCACCTCCAAGTTGCTCATAAAATATACAGTAAATGTATTAAATGAAAATCTTTCAAAAACAGGAATAAAACCTAAACCTCAGCAGCACTTCACAGCCCAGACTTATCTTTCCAAAGAGAAAATGTAGGGCTAAGCAATTGAAACCCAAATTTGCAGAAAGGCAACACTCCAATACAAGTCTTCTGTGGCTCTAGTAATCTGTTTATTTCACCATGCCATTTCTTAAATGTGTCATCCACTGGAATTGTCTTCGGATGGATAAACTGCGGATTTTGTGAAAGTGATTTATTTTTTCAAAGCAAAGTAAAATGAGTCCTCTCCTCTCTCTACCCCTCAAAAAAAAAGTCTACAAATGTATTCAGGACTATAACATTTCATCCAGACAGTGGTCCCAAAGAAATCTTCTTCCCTAGGACATCAGGGACCCAGGACAATAACCAAAATTGTATTTCTTATGCAGCTTTCTGCTTTTATCACCATTTATAGTGTTCTGGGATTTGAACTGGAAAGCAATTTTAGTTGGATCAAACTCTTCGTTTCAGAGAAAAGGAAACTGAGATACAGAAAGGGAGCTTACTGACCCATCATTACAACAGTACCAGAGCCAAGTTACTTGGTTTCCAATTTCTCTTTCCACTTTGTGCAAACAGAACGGGGAAGGGGAGCCCACCTGAGACCTCCCACGTCTGACCTGCTTAGCCTCCAACCTTGATCCAAACACTATTGCAGCTTGGTTGCAAAGGTGACCTGGCCACTCGGCTTTCTCCTGGCCCTAGATTTAATGCCTCTGTTTTGGCTGTAATGGCCACAACTCCGCTAGGTGGTGGCTCTTTGTTGGTGGTGGATTTTTTACTTTTTTCTTCCAGGATCCTTTCCTTTGTGAGCTGCCTCATTTCATTGGATTTATTGTAGCTGCTCTTGTGTTTACAACCCAGTGTTTAATCTATTTACTTCAGCTGGGCTAAGCCTGGCTCTACGCTGATTTTCAGAGGCTCTATTGACGATAGCAATGGGGGAAGCATTAGAAACTACATAATAATATTTTAGTTATTGAATGCCTGACCTGGGAACATTTCCAAGGGAAGGGTTTTCTGTCTTCCTCTCTCCTCTCCCTTCCCCAGCCAAAAAGAAGTAAATTTCTCGTTATATTTTTGCAGAGGCCGTATCAGATTCGCTCTGGAGCATCTACCCATGACATTGCTCACATGTTTAAGACAGCAATTGTGACCTACCCGGCTTCGTGGTCAGTGGGAATGGTGACTCTGCTGAAAAAGGTAAGTGGAGGGGCAGCATGGTCCCCATGACTCCCTAGGGGTTATACTGCACTATATACTTTCAGGCCACTGCACTTAGAATCAGGAAGTTCTGGTTTCAAATCCTGCCTCACATACTTACTAGCTATGTGTCCTTATGTAAATCACTTAACCTATCTGCCTCAGTTTCCTCATCTATAAAATATGGGGGTGAAATGGCCAATTTAGGAATAGTCTATATGATTTCACACATATAATTGACATTTTGCTTACCTTCTCAAAGGGTGAGGAAAGAACTGGAGGAATAGAATTCAGAACTCATTTTTCTAAAATGAATGTTAAAAATAAGTGATTTTTTTTTAAGAAATAAAGGGGTTTGGCTTTTTTAGCCCCTAAGATCCTCTCTCAGGTATATTTCTATGATCTTAGTATCTTAAACATAAATACTTCATCCCACTTGCTCTCCACAGTGGTTCTGGTTGCCAAATAGTACAAGTATTATGCTCTCCATTTTACAGAAAGGAAATTGGGGTTCAGGAAAGGGAAACAACTTGCCAGATGTTCCATACTTAATGTCAGAGTCAGGATTTGAACTTGAGTCCTAAGATTCCATCATCAGAATTACTATTCAAAAAATAATAAGCCCTTATACTTGCATAGTCCTTTCATATTTTTAAGGTACTTCTATTTTATCTCACTTAATTTGCTAGATTACAATGTTCTCTCCTTCCTCAAATTTCCCTAAAGTACTTTCTCTGTATACACCATACTTTGTTTCATACTTATCGGTGAACCTGTCATGCTTTTGTTGGGCCATTTAAGTCATATCCGACTCTCCATGACCCCATTTGGGGTTTTCTTGGCAAAAATTCTGCAGTGATTTTCCATTTCCTTCTCCAGCTCATTTTTACAGATGAGCAAACTGCAGCAAATAGGGTTAAATGACTTGCCCAGGGTTATGTATTTATGTGTCTAAGTCCAGATTAGAACTCAGGTCCTCCTGACTCAAAGCCTGGTACTCTGTCCCCTGCATCACCTAGGAAACCAGTCATACAAAAGATAAAAGATTCTATGTTGGAAGAATGGCCATGTAGTCCAGCCTTATTGATTTATGTGTAACTAGGCCACTGAGCCCAGTCCTGATGACTGTGCATGGGAGGCCATTGATGAATTTCCCAGTGGCTAGTCCTCCATTAAATACAAATGAGGAAACGAGATCTGGAGAGGAAAGGTGTTTTTCCTAAAGTCACATGGGTAACAATAACTGACAGCCCTGACTCTTAGAGCAGCATGCACACAGGTGCACCGTGTAGGTCTGAGCTCCTTCAGGGCAGAAACTATGCTGTTTTGTATCTTTCTAACCTTGGTGTTGGTATTATATTTATATTATAAAATAAATACTTGTTGAACACTTGTTAAATTGAATTCAACAGGTATTTATTGAGCACCTACTATGTGTTGGGCAATGTGGGAGTTACAAAAGAAACATAAAACATGATCCTTACCTTAGAGATGCTTAGAATATTAGAAGAGAATGAGTTTATGGAGAAATAATTATCTAATATATTTATGTAGTATATTTATATTTATACTATATACTATATTTCTAAAACTGGGCTAGATGATTCCACGAACTATATTCCCTTGTAGGAATTTATCAATTGGTAGGAACTCTAAGAGATATACACATAGAAAGACTATTAACAATACAAAATAATTTAGTGTAGAAAAAATGCCAAATGTGGAGCAAAGTGGACATCGCAAAAATGAATTTAGAACAAAAGATAACTGAGACATGGAGAACAATTGCTCACAATAACATTTTCATCTGACAAGGCTAGACACTACCCTCTGGTGGTTCTGCTGAAATAAATCTTCAGTCTAATTTCTATTGATGTGATCCTGATAATAATAGTAAAATCAGAACTCTAGAGCTAGAGGGACTTTTGAGACCAGCTAACCCAACTCTTTCATTTTAATGATGAAGAAAAAATTCATTAATGTTAATAATAATAGTAGTTTTATAGTTAAATTTTGTAAAATACTTTATAAATATTATGTCATTTGATCCTGACAAGTAGGTGCTATTTTTATCCCTATTTTGTAGATGAGGAAACTGGTTTGCCCAGGGATGTGGAGACATGTCCAGAGGCAGGATTTGAAGTCAAGTTTTATGGACTGTACCAAGGAATTGCTCCTGAAACTAAGGAAATTGAGGCCCAAGGAAGTTAAATGTCTTGACGAGGTCATGTCAGAGGAGTTTTTGAACCCAGGCCCAGGGCTCCAGAATCATCCCACTTTCCAATCACTGTGAACTGCTTCCTTTTGACAGATGGGGATTGTATCTCCTCAGACTCCCAATGGTCCTCTGGCTTGTTGACTTTACTTTGTGTTTGTGCTATGACTCAAAGTCCCCATTGCCAGAGTCCCTTTCTGAGGGACCACTTTTCCCCATCATTCCCATCTTCCCATGATATTTGAGACCATCAGAGACCATCTGTTGGATTCTGGGGGTTCATTCTGGAATGGTCCTCAGTCCCCCCACCGGATTTGCCCCATATTCAGTAATTCTTAGTGATCCTTCTAAGTAAAAGGTAGGAAGACTTATCCAGAGATGTCAATCCCCAGAAATCCCACCCTTCAAATCCCAAAATAGGGTTTATTTACCTATCTTTACCAGCATCTGGATGGAAAATAGGAGATAATTTGTATGATTTAAGCCCTGAGAATTTTAAGAAGTTGGTAAAATTAGACTATCCCCCAAAAAGGATATCAATTTTCTTTTTTTTTTTATTCAGAAAGAATAATATTTCAATCTCAGAGTAGAAACTAAATAGCAAGTCTGGCCCATAAAGCATTCTTTAGCCTTGTTTCTGACAGTCATTTGGCCCTGATGGAGTTATGGAGGGAAGGCAAGGATGTACATCTATTGCTAGTGCAGCCCAGGTGTTTATTTTTCAGCCTGAATCTGTGGGTAAGAGTGTTTTCAGAACAGATTCCCAAGTGACAGAAATTAGTCTGTAGGAACCTTACAGATGGTAGGCAGCTGTGACTATCTACATCTCTTTTAATAGCTTCTCCAAGTTTCTTTCTTCACAAAGGTCCTCCATTCTTGAAGGGATAATGTGGTATAAACAAATTTACATTTGCACACATATGTCACGGATATCTGTTAACTGAATCTATTATAAAGCAGGCCAGCTGGGTGAGGTACCTTTGTCACTAAAATTTAGTGCAGTAGAAGGAGCTGGGCCCCAAAGTCAGGGTTCCTAAATAAAATCCTAACGTCAGTATTTATAAGAGGTCACTCTGTCCCCCTTTTTCTCATCTATAAAATGGGCATCACAATAATTATGGCACTTACCTCCTAGGATTTTGAGAAAAGCATTTTGTAACCATTAAAGTACTAAGGGTAAGCAAAATATTGATCATGGGCCAAATCTGACAATCTTGTTTTTATATAGCCCCACAAGTCAAAAATGTTTTTATATATTCACTAAGTTTTATTATGTTAAAAATAAAATCTTATAATGGTATAATATTTTGTATCATGGGAAAATTATATTATATTAGAAAATAATCCTATTTAAAAAAATAATCTTGGCTTGTGGGGCAGTTAAAAAAACAAACAAACAGGTAGTGGATCAGATTTGGAGTTCCCTGGAATAGAATCAAAAACTTTCAATCGCTGCCAATTGTCACTTGGATAAAATATAAAATCCTCAACTTGACATATAAAATCCTTCATAATCTAACTACCATTTATCTTTCCAGTCACATTCCACTTCTCTTTTTCACGTATTCTTCATTCCAGTTAAAACTGTCGCCAACTATTCCCGGAATATGATATTCCATCACCATTCAGCAAGGTGGCTCAGTGCAAAAAGAATAGCACTTAGAGTCAGGAAAGTCTGAGTTCTAACCCTGCTGAGGAACTTACTGGCTGGGTGATGTGGGGCAACCTCTTTAAGCCTCAATTTCCTCATCTGTAAAATTATATTAACAAAAACCTAGGGCTGCTTGTTGGGATGAAATGAATTAATATATGTAAAATGAACTGCAAACCTTAGAGACCCATGTAAATGCTAGTTATTGTTATTGTTAAGCTTCTTCACAAGTGCCTCTCTCTGATTTCTAGAAGAGAATCCTTAGTCTCCTTCAAAAATGCTAACGCTCATAAGAAGATTTTTCTGACACCCTTCCCTCTCCCCAATTATAAGTACTCTCTTCCTCTTGAAATGTATTTTACATTTATTTCCTTGGATGTATTGGGGCAACTTTGATGCAGTGAACAAAACTCTGAGCCTGGAGTCAGGAAGACAACTCTTCCTCAGTTTAAATCTGGGCTCACATGCTAGTTGAGTGACCCTAGATAAGTCACTTAACCCTGTTTACCTCAGTTTCCTCATCTATAAAATGAACTGGATAAGGAGATGGATACTAGTCCAGTATCTTTGCAAAAAAAAATACCAAATGGGGTCACAGTCAACTATGATTGAAATGGCTCAACAACAAAATCTGGACCCAAGTTCTCTCCTCTCCAATTCATCGGAGTGTAAGGTAGTTCTGACTGAGCAACAACCATATATTGTAATCTCCCAGTAGAATGGAAGTACTTGGAGGACAGGGATTGTTTGTTTTGTTTTATCCCACGCCCCTTACAAGTATTTAATTACCTTTGAGGACGGGCCTTGGAGCTCAAAGGCTGCCCACCAAAATGATCCACAGTTTTGGCAACAGCAACTCATGAAACCATCCACTAAAGTATAAGGAATTATACTGCATTTTATAAGTGAGCACCTACCTTGCCAAAGTCACAGGTTTTTGAGATAATAAAGTTTTGACTTCTAGGTAATTCTACTGCCAGAGGGAGCAGTCTCATTGCTGATGGCTAGATGTGATGATCATCCTGGGAATGCAGCAGAGCTAAATGATTGCTGGAGTCTTGAGATAACTCCCCAAAGTTACCACTGGTTGTCCCCTTGATTTTTTTTTTTTACTTTTTTAAAGTTTAGTGCCTTGTGAGACCTTATGGATAAATATTTTTTAAAGAATAACAGTTTACATAATACTTTAAGCTCTTCAAATTTCTTCACATGTTATCTCATTAGAACTTCAGATCAACTCTGTGAGTTGGGTATCATTATTATCCTCATTTTCAGATAAGAAAAATGAGGCTGAGAAAAAGTAAATGACTTGCATAGGAACACATGACTAGAAGTGGTCTGAAAAAGGCTTCAAACTCAGGTCTCTTAGTCCAACATTTTATCTGCTACACCAGGTGTGTCCATACTCCCTGTCTGTGGACCTTAAGAGGTTGGCAATGTTTCCTAGAACTGCTGGAACGGATCAAAATATAATTGGGAAAGTTTGTAATACGATAAATATAATGTTCGTTTGTAGATTGATAAGTCAATCCTTGGCTTGTAGGGATTGTTTGAGGCAAAGTGGAAAGCCAGCTCCAGATACTTCAAGATAAAACTACAATCACAAGACTCCACATAACATTCATTTTAGTGGAACTTTTTTCACATAATGAGAATGATGGCCTTTGAGAATATGTGTACTTTATGAAACTGTTGTCACTTCAACTACATCCTGATGATTTTCTTCTTGAACTCACTGCTATCTATGGGAATAGTGCTTTGTACCCTTTCCTGAAGAGAAGGAAGTTAATTTTTAATAGCCTGATATAAAAGAAGCAAACAGGAGTTCACCAGTAGAACTTAATTTCCATTGAATTGGGAAATTTGTTTTTGTTTTGTGATTGTTTTTAAGGTAATCCCTTGTGATGGAAGTGGGCAAGCAGGGGGCCCAAATTAAAAAAAAAAAAAAAAAAAACAGTGATAGTAATTGCAATCCTTTAGCAGCATAAAAAAAGCTGAGCTTAGCATCCAGTAAAAATAATTAGTTAATGTGATAGACTTGGCTCTTTTTAACGGTGAGGTGATTCAAGGCAATTCCAATAAACTTGTAATGGAAAGAGCCATCCCCATCCAGAGAGAAAACTTTGGGGACTTAATATGATTCAAAGCATAGTATTTCCACCTTTTTGCTGTTGTTTGTTTGCTTGTTTTCTTCTTTCTCATAGTTTTTTCCCTTTTGATTTGGCTTTTCTTGTGCAGTGTGACAAATACAGAAATATGGTTAGAAGAATTGCATGTTTGACCTATATTGTACTCCTTGCTGTCTCAGAGAAGGGAAAGGGAGGGAAAGAGGGAGAAATTTTGAACACAAAGTTTTGCAAAGGTGAATATTGAAAACTATCTTTGTATGTATTTAGAAAAATAAAATATTATTTATTTATTTTATTTTTTATTTACTTATTTTTGCTGAGGCAATTGGGGTTAAGTGACTTGCTCAGGGTGCCACAGCTAGTAAGTGTTAAGTGTCTGAAACCAGATTTGGACTCAGGTCCTCCTGACTTCAGGGCGGTGCTGTATCCACTGCACCACCTAGCTGCCCCTAAAATGCTATTTTTAAAAAAAAAAAAAGATGTGTTAAAATAGGAAACCATTATATGGTAGCTCAGTGGTGGCATTCTATCTCTGGTCTACCCCTGTTCCATCATCTCTCCTAGCAGTGGCCTGTCCATTAATGTTTGTGTTGCTTTCCCCAGGAATATTTTATATTACTCTCCCTGGGTACAAATATTTCTAATTAGGGCTCTGGTGTAGAAACAAAAGAATGGGCATATCTTAAGTGAAAAGTTGCAAAAGAAAGAGCTTCTTTTTCTCAAAAAGCTATATTCAATGCTTTCTCTTTTGTATTTTAAGATAGCAATATTTTATTTTATCTTGACAGTTTAATGTACCAAGCATTATTTAGTTGCCTAGTTTGTGGAAAGGGGCAGGGAGGTGGTGCAGTGGCTAGAGTGCCAGGCCTGAAGTCAGGAAAATTTATCTTTGTGAGTGATTTTAAATCTGGCCCCAAACACTTACTGGCTTATGATCCTAGACCAGTCACTCATCCCTGTTTGCCTCAGTCTCCTCAACTATAAAATGAGCTGGAAAAGGAAATGGCAAACAATTCCATGTTTTTGCCTCGAAAACCTGAAATGGGAACACAAAGAATCAGACATGACAAACAGCTGTGCAAAACACCATTCTAAGCATTGGGAACACAAAGACAAAAATTAAAAACCTTTTAAAAATTAAAAATTGTTCTTGCTTTCAAGGAGCCTGCATCCTGCTGGAGTTTACAATATATAAACAGTTAAATAAATATATAATAATTTGAGGTAGGAGAGGGCAATACAACTAGGAGGCTCAAGAAAAGCTTCCTAGTCACAGAAGCTGCCCTTGAGCTGATCCTAGAAGGAAGAAGAGTTTTAAGGAGATGAGAGGAAGAAGTCTTTGTTAGACAGAGGGGACTGATGAGAGGTAATGAGTTCCTGATTCATTGGAGGAAAGGGAATTGATGCAAGAAATGTTATAGCAATAGAACTGACCAGATTGCTTACTAGTTGAATGACCATGAGCAAGACTTCTGAAAGCTAGTTACCTTTTTTATAAAATGAGGGAGTTGGTCCAGATCCAAGGTGTCAAACTCAAATAGAAACATGAACCATTAAGCCACACATAAGGATCCCTGAAGGCAGCATATTGAATTTAGAAAAGCACCTATTAGTGTTATTTATGTTCTGTTGTGTTTTTACTTATTTTGTTCAATATTTTACAATTACTCTTTAATCTGCTTCAGGCTACACTTGGGAGTATTGTGGGTTCAGCAGTATGTTTTTAACTTCTGGTCTGGATAATTTTTAATATTCCTCTCAATTCTAAACCTTTGATTCTATGAGTTGGTAACCGGATATATATGATAGGAGGAAGTGGGGAAATATCTGAAGACATTAACAATGGAATTATCCACAAAGCCTTTCCATACATAGTTCATTATCTAAACTCTTGTGTTTTCTTGGCAGTTGCTTGAACAAAATCCTGACCACAGATTTTCTCAGCTATCAGATGTCCAGGACTGCTCCTACATGGCTGACGTGAATTGGGATGCAGTTCTGCAGAAGAGGCTGATTCCAACTTTCATTCCTAATGTAAGTCAACTGAAAGAAGTCCAGCTTCCCACTTCCTCACCCCACACTGTTCATTTTAACATCTGTTCCAAGTTTAGAGTGTATTTTTTTCTTGTTTTGAAGGGTCTATAAATTCCAGTGCAGTGGGGTTCTATAGGACAAAACTCATATGTTGTGTTGCAATGTAAGTTTTTGTAACTTTTGCCTCAGGCTATTCTACAGCATTGAAAATTGTATATCCTAAGAATCAGGAGGGAATTAGCATAATTCAATTCAAGAAGGATCTTGCTATAGGGAGCTCCACCTTTATATTTTACTAAATCCTAGGAACAAGAAGGACATGTGAGAGCAGAGAGGTTATATGATTGAAGAAGAGGTTTAGTGTCACCTAGATTATACATATCACAGGCAGAATTTGAGCCTTCTTCCTGACTCCAAAACAGAGTACTCTATTCACTATACTAATGCTGCCTCCATAATTCACTTGTGTGGATTAACTGTATATAAGATGCTAATGTATCAATTGCAATGTCATGTTTAAAATTACTTTGATAATGCATTTTATGACAGTGTTTGAGGCCCTTAATGCAGTGAAAATTCAGAATTTGGGGTCTTTAACTCCAGAGTTTTAGACCTACAGAAATTCATATGTTTAATGATCCTCTAGTGTTCACTGAATATCAGCTTTGGACTCAGTTCTGTGCCAAGAACTTTTAAGGATTAGAAAACAGGGAGAACAATGTGAGATAAAAGATAATAACAGATGTTGGAGGGGATGTGGGAAAACTTGGACACTGATGCATTGTTGGAGGACTTGTGAAATGATTCAGCCATTCTGGAGAGCAGTTTGGAATTATGCCCAAAGGGCTATCAAACTTTGATTTCTACTGGATCTGTGTCCCAAAGAAATCATGAAAGAGGGAAAAGGACCCGCATGTACAAAAATGCTTGTAGCAGCCCTTTTTGTAGTGACAAGGAACTGGACATTGAGAGGATACTCATCAGTTGGCGAATGGCTGAATAAGCTATGGTATATGAATTTTATGGAATTTTTGTTCTTATAAGCAGTGATGAACAAGCTGATTTCAGAGAAGTCTGGAGATGCTATGTGAAGTGAGCAGAATCAACAGAACATTGTATATAGTAACAGTAAGATTATGTGATGATCAACTGTGAGGCTCTTTTCAGCAATAAAGTGATTCAAGGCAATTCCAATAGACTTATGATAAAAAGTACTATCCAGGTCCAGAGAGAGACCTATGGGGACTGAATATGGATCAAAGCATAGTATTTTCATCTTTTTATTGGGTTTTTTTGAGTCTTTTTTCCTTTCTCATGTTTTTCCCCCTATTGATCTGATTTTTTTTACAGCATGATGAATATAGAAATATGTTTAGAGGAATTGCACATGTTGAACCTTAATTAGATTGTTTCCATCTTGGGGAGGCAGGAGGGGAGGAGAAAGGGGGAAAAAGTTGGAACACAAGGTTTTGTAAAGGTGAATATTGAAAACTATCTTTGCATGTATTTGGAAAATAAAATACTATCAAAAAAACCAAAAACCCAGGGAGACCATGATACCCTGTTGTCTTTGAAGGAGCTTGCAGCTTGGAGGGACAGACATATTTCAAATATTTGCTCAGGAATATAGGCCTGTAACTGATCACATGACAAGATATAAGTAGTAAAGACGAGAATTACTCTGGCAGTTAAAAAAGAAGACACTAGTGTGTTCTAGCAGATTTGGGGGAATCACTGTTGCCATAAAGCCTTACAGAGTTGGAGAATGTCCCATGGTCAGTCTTGTATGAATCCTTTGTAGGGAGAGGGAGGAACAACCTAATAAATTTTCTTTAATATGGTGGAGACCAGAGGTAGGCTCCCTTCCTAGTGAGTTAATTATTTTGTTGTTGAGTCGTTTCAGTCGCATCTAACTCATTCTGACCTGGCAAAGACATTGGAGTGGTTTGCCATTTCCATCTCCAGCTCATTTTACAGATGAAGAAACTGAGCAACAGGGTTAAGTGACTTGCTCAGGGTCACACAGCTTATATCTGGGCTGTATTTGAACTCAGGTCCTCCTAACTCCAGGTCCTGGTGCTCTAGCCACTATAGTAACAGAATTGAAAGGATCCTTAGAGATCATCCAGTAATCCTCTCAGTTTTCAATGGAGAACACTGAGGTTGAGGTGAGGTGACTTGCTCTTGTTCACTCAGTCCATAGAATTTGATTTCAAGTCTTCTGCTTCCATACCCATTGCTCTTTCCATTAAAGCCCAAATCTTCTACTCCTTCCCCAAGATAGCCCTCTATGTGACTAGTCTCATTAGCACCATAGTACTTTTCCAGCAACAAAAGCCCATAATGACCCCAAAAGTCCACCAACAAGAAAGATAAAATGTAATTTAGGGGAAAAAAAACCATTTGTTTCCCTTCTATTCATGGTGGGCTTATTAAAAGACAGAGAGAATAAAATATAAGCATAAAGAATAATGAACCCATTATGCCATGGAAGGAGGCAATAAATTATAAAAAACATGCAGCAGGAGCTCTGCTCTCGTTAATATCTTGGGCTGATTTTATTGAGATTTAGTTCAGTCCATTCCCCTAAATTTGTCTCATTAGCAAAATGATATAGAAGGTTGAGTCCAGAAAGAAAGGTGACCTTTTCTTTGTTCCCTGCAGAAAGGCAGACTGAACTGCGATCCCACTTTTGAACTTGAAGAAATGATTTTAGAGTCCAAACCTCTTCATAAGAAAAAGAAACGACTGGCAAAGAAAGAAAAAGATAATAGGAAATGTGACTCGTCCCAGGTGAGCAACAGAACGCACATATCTCAGCCCCTACTCCTTGGGGTACACAAGAAAAATCATGATGCTCTAAATGATCATTTAAAGTTCCTAGTGTGCTCTTCAACCGAGTACCCTGCCTTATGGTTTGTGCCATAAATCTTTTATTTCAGTAAGTCGAGTTTGCTAAAAATGAAGTTGGAATAGTCCAGGCCCAAAGAAGTGCTAGCAAATATTTAACAACTTGGCTTTCCAGGGAAAAAATATACACACAATATTCTTTTTAAAATATTTTTTGCTTATTTAATTTTTAATTTATGGAATAAAACAATCATTTCCATAACATAGTATCATGTTTAAAAAGATGATTGCACATGAAACTGCAAATCTATTATGCAAAACTTGCTATTTTTAAAAAATATATGATAAAGTTATCATGTATATTTCTTTTCCCCCCTTTTCCCCCCTCCCACCAACCACCCTAGAAATGGCTACCATTAGACATAAATACAAATATATATATATATATATATATATATATATATATGTATATATATATATATATATATATATACACAGTGTATATGCACGTGTGTGTATATATATACATATATATACACACACACACACACATGTATATATAAATGCCTTTTCTACATACTTCTATTTGTCCATTCTTTCTCTGGATGCAGATAGAATTTTCCTTCAGATGTCCTTCATTTGAGTATTTATGATAATCAAAGTGACTTTTAATTTTAATCTGTTATTTACATTTTTTCTGTTTCTTAAGTCAAGACAATCAACAAAACAACAAACCAAGCCTTGGTATGTAGTATTTGCTGATTTCTAAGATGTAAATACTCTGGCTGAAAATTTAACTATTGGTTCCAGCTAGTTCCAACACATCCGTCTGCACTTAACGATATTATGTCCATTTATTCAATTATTATTTATGAAGTACTTCCAATATACAGAGCATTTGGCTGGAAGGTTTGTTTTTTTTTTAAAGAACATTTCTAGAGAACTCATGCTAGCAAAACAAATCTATGTCATCTCATCTCAACTTGGCTCTTGGCTGCTTAAAAGTTCTTTTATTATTCCTTTATTGACCTTTCTTCTACTTCCCTACAATATGTCCCAAGCTTGCTCTTCTCCCCTCAACCCTCCTACCCCACTTCTATTCCTTTCCCTCTATGCAGACATCTTGCCTCATTTTGGGCAAATCAGGGTAATTCACTGTGAAATCCTTATCCTTTCTTTTATACTCCCTTATTTTATAAATCCCTCTCATCATTCCCCATTCTGTACTATTTTTGCTCCAGTCTCCAAACAAGATATATTCTTTTCTCTGTACTAGTACAATGTCAATCCCTACAAAGAATTTTTTCCTCCAATTATCTGTCCTTTCAAATTCTGACTACATTACTTGTGCAAATGCGTTTTGATTTTATATAATCAAAATAGTCCATTTTATCTTTTGTGATCATCTCTATTCCTTGTTTTGTTAAGAATTCTTGCTCATCCATAGTTATGAGATGTAGGTCCTTTCCTTCTCTAATTTATTACGATTTGATCTTTTGTTTAGGTTATGTGTACATTTGGAGTTTATTATGATATATTGTGGAATAAATTTCATAATATGTGTGAGAGAAATCAACTAATTCTTCAATGCTAAATCCAATGATTTTGGGTTTTTTTATCCATTTGACTTTCCTATAATTTTTGCTGCTGTCTACCTCTTCCTTGAAATTTTCTCTTCTCTTGATTTCCTTGACATTATTCTCTTTTCATTTTCCTTCTACCATTCTGGCCTGTCATTAGGGAAGTTTTCTAAGGCTGTGTTCTGAAACCTTTTCTTTCACTCTCTGGATAATTTCACAGTTCCCATGGGTTTCATTTTCATTTTTTTTTACAGGTGATGCCTAAATCTATATATCCAGTCCTTATCTCTCTATTTAATTCTAAGTATGCATCACCAAATGCCTGTTGAACATATTCTCTTGAGCATTTTAAATTCAGTATGTACAAAGTGGAATTTCCCTTCACTAAAGCTGATACTCTTCCAAACTTTCCCATTTCTATTGAGGGCACCATCATCCTCCTACTCACTAACGTTCACAACCTAAAAATCAGTTTTGACTCTTCCCTTTCCTCTGAACAGTTGCCAAATTTCTAAATTCCTTCAAATCCCCTGCATTTATTTTCTCCTTCCCATTCACTTTACATGTCTTCAGCACTTCTTGCCTGGCCTATCTCAATAATCTCTTAATTAATCTCCTTTCTTCCAGCTTCTTCCAGCTCCAACCCATCCTCCACACAACCACCAACATAATAATAATTAATATTTATATAGTGCTTACTGTGTGTTGGGCATTGTACTAAGCACTTTAAATTATTATCTCATTTGCTTTTCACAACAGTGAGATGCTGTTACTATCCCCATTTTAGAGATGAGGAAACTAAGGCAAACAGAAGTTAAGGGATTTGCTCAGGATCAGACAACTAGTAAATGTCTGAGGCTGGATTTGAACTCAGGCCTTTAGCAGTCTATCTATTGCACTTAGATGCCCGCCTACATTATTATTATTATTTGACATTAGTTTAACCATGACCACCCTCTTCAAAAACCCTCAGTGGTCAAAATATAAGTTCTGCTTCCTGACCTTTAAAAGTCCTCTACAATCTGGCTCTAAGCTAGCTTTCCCAATTTATTTCCTATCATTAAACTATGTCCTGAATTCATCATTCCATCACCCACACCAGGAATGGATGCTCTCCCTATCTTCACCTCCCCAAAGTCTTATCTTTCTTCAAGGTTCACCTCAGCTATCATCTCCTCCACAGAGCTTGTCTTGACTTACCCTACTCTCTTCCCTCAAATTTATTTTGATTTACTTATCTATTTATATCAGTGCTTTCCTTAGGAAACTATAAACTCCTCAAGGACAGGCAAGGAGTCTTATTTTTGCCCTTCCATTACCAGGCCCTAGCACCATGCTTACACAGAGCCTAAGGCACTTAATTAAACATTTGTACAGTTCAATTGAGATAACATAGTGCCTGCCCTTGAAAAGCACATTGTTTAAAGAACAAATAAAGCAGATTTTTATAAAAAGTAACTTCTGAATGGTACAAAGATCCTGCAAAAGTTCTCTCATAAGAAATAGCAAGAGGGGATAAATTAGAAATAACCTCCTAAAATTTCAGATTTATAAAAAGCAACTTCTGAAGGGTACAAAGATCCTGCAAAAGTTCTCTCATAAAAAATAACAAGAGGGGATAAATTAGAAATAACCCCTTAAAATTTCATAGTGCTTTATATTTTTCAAAATGCCTTTAGTTTTGCTGTCTTATTTGACTTTCACAACACCTCCTGTCACATAGGGACACCCCTGTATTATTGGAGCTATTTCATATTGACTGGGGAACTGATTGTTAAATCTTAGACATTTATATCTTGGAAATAAGCAAATGTTACAAATCAGGGTTTGATTTATTGTTACATTGATTGTCTAGACTTAAGTACATTTTGAAGAAAATGTTAATAATGCAAATTAAATTTAAAAGCGTCATTTACATTTTGGGGCAGAAGAGCTGATTATTAGACATTTACCAGCACATCCCTAGATATAACCCACTTAAATGAAAGCTCTTTGTGTTTTCAGTAAATTTTAAAGAGTATAAAGGGGTCTTAATGATGCAATCTTTGTATTTTCTAAAGAAAAAAACAAATGCTGGTATGAGGTGGAGAGAGGTAGCCAATTATCAGATATATCGAAATACAGTGGATGCTTGGCAGTTTAGTTCAAGAAAGGATCTCAGTGTCCGGTACCTTGGCTTGTCAGGCGATCTTCAGAATCTTCCTAAGATAATTCAAATGGAAGTGATTCAGTTTCCTGGCTTCACAGGCTTATAGTGGGGTCAGCACAATGGCACTGTAGACCTTCAGTCTGGTAGTAAGTCTAATTAATAGCTTTTATCTCCCATACTTTCCTCATCAGAGAAGTGCTCTATGAGGAAACAGAAGTGAATTAGCTCAGAAGAAAGTGGAGTTGTGCAAATTTAGAGAATCCACCTGAATATTTATAAGGACCCTTTGTGCCTGACCTGTGATAGAGCATTGCACTCACTATAAGTTGACTCCAAGGTATGGAGCCATTCTGGTCCTCTTCAAGAATGATGGACAGCAACCATGGGAAATACACATATATATGTGCCAGAGCCAGAAAGCCAGGATCTGATCTGTCCTAAGTTATTCCCCATCTTCTATGCCCCACTGGGTCTCAATCAATGGGGCTACTTTCCTGGAACTGAATTAAACATTTAAAACAAGAATAGGATTTGCCTCCAGCCTCACAAGAGAAGGATTAAAACTCCTTGTGCTGAGCAGCACTGTTTAAGGATCACATTTTCTTTAAAAAAAATAATAATAATACCTTACACTTAGCAGAAAAATTCAAATTTAAGCCATGAATGTGGAAAGGAGCAACCCAAGCGTGAACATTTTAGTGGCATCCAGCTGTCTCCTGATACCCAACCTTTGAATCTTTGTCTTCAGCTACAGGGGAAAGACTCTGTGCCTAAGGAGCTTTTGCCATGCTAGAATAGTTTATCTTCTCCCTGATCCCTCCAGGCCTCCTCAACAGAATTACAATAGGCATTCTCAGCATGATTCTTTTTCACTCAAATTAACTGGGTAAGGCTCACAACTTCTCTGAGCCTCAGTTTCCTAGTCTGTAAAATGGAGTTAGAGGGACCTAGAGTACCTGTCTCAGAAGGTTGCCATGAGATTCAAATAAAATACTATATGGGAAGTGCAAATCTTAAAGTGCTCTAGAAATGGGGGCTTTTAGTCATAAGAAAACAGGCTTTACTTGAAATTTCACAGAATCACCTAATGTCAGGGGAGAAGGGACCATCAGGTCATCTCCTTTAATACCTTTAATTTAGAGGAAGAAATGGAAACCAAGAAAGGGAAAATGATTGTTTCAAATCACTCAGCAATAGCAGAGCTGGAATTTAAATTCATGACTCTAAGCCTTATATTCTAGTAATAATAATATAGCTTGTTTTATATGGAATGCTTATGATTTATTTTAGATTTATACTTCATTTGGCCCTCACAATCCACCTCCCATCATAGACACTATAGATAATCCTAATCCTTATTTCTGTGACGGGAATGTTTGTTGTTGAGTTATTTCAGTTGTATATAAGTTTGCTTGTTAAAGATACAGTTATGGCTCACCATTTCCTCCTCCAGCTCATTTTACAGATGAGGAAATTGAGTCAAATTAAGGTTAAGTGACTTGTCCAGGGTCACAGAGCTGGAAGGTGTCTCAGGATTTGAATTCGTAAAGATGAGCCTTCCATTGATTATAAGCTCAGTGCTCTCCATTCATCCTTGTTTCCTTAGAAAGGGGATACTTGGGCTCAGAGAACATGATGGGCTCTCGGTTGTCCAGGCTAGTAATTTCAGAGGCAAAATTAAAACTCAGTTCTCTTCTGACTTTAAGTCAAACATTCCATGAATTTATTAGGCACCTACTATGCGCCAGGTACTGTGCCAAACATTAGGCAAAAGACAGCCCTTATTCTCAAGAAGATCACAGCTAAACATTCAAAGGACGCGATATAAATAAGCTATATGAAGGAAAAATTGGAAACATTCTCTCCACTGCATCAGGTTGCCATCTATCAAAGGTGCCTTTTATACACAAAAGACTTTTTTTTAGTATATTAAGGAAGTACCTTTAACTAAATTTTCCTGTTAAAAGAATCTCATTAAAAATGAGACTTTTCAGTCAATAGGGGTCCTCATTAAGGGGGGGAAAAGCCCTCACATAACCTTGTGTGGATGAAAAAAACCTTTTAATTAAAGACACACTGTTGTTCTATTCTTTTTTTAAAAAAGAAAATCTTTAAAGGTCAGAACTTTATGAGCTGTTGGGGCAATCTGAATATTTTATAACACTCCCACAAAGTGTTTTGGATTTTTTTACAAACATATTTAAGGTCTTGCTATCCACATAACCCATGATCACATACTGCCTGTGTTGTCACTTAACTCTCTTTTGTTTGTGTTAAGTGTTTGTCTCTCCAAGCTCCTTGATGGAAGAGATGTGTCTTCTACTACATGGTTGTATTCCCCACTGAGCACAAGTTGCCCAGGACCTGGCAGAGCCTAAAGGATGCCTTGAAAGCATCTTCCTCCCCTTCCATCTGCTGTGAAATCTGAATCTGAAAGAGAAAGTCTGCAATTTACATGAAAAAAATATTTGAATGAAATGATCAGTGATCCCAGATTAAATACAAGGGGTCTCAAAAATTTAATGTTTAAAACCACATTGATTGAAAATGCTAACTTAATAATAACCCGCATATATATATATGTGTATATATATATATATATATATATATATATATATATATATATATATATATATATATATATATATATATATATATATATATATACATATATATACGGGTTATTATTAGCTATAATATAGTTATTATTAACTATATAAGACTATATATATATACATATATATATATGTGTATATATATATATATAGTCTTACACTAACAAACAATTGTAAATCTGTGAGCTATTATTATTATCCTTATCCTATAAGTCCTGGGATTTCTTCCACTATGTCTCTTTAGGCTATAGAGTTTCAGAGTACAATAAATAAGATATAATAAAAATTAATTTAAAATAAACTTTGTTCTTTCCTAGAGGTCTTTCACCTTCCTCCCTCCTTTACCCCCACTGAAAATGACTTTATTGCTTCTATTCAATTAGAACATTTCCCATATTTTACTTCTCTCAAGATTTTGATTATTTTTTTGAAATTCATATTTTTTAAAAGCCGTACAATTCTATTCACTCCTTCTGTCCATTGAGGATAACATAATTCAAACCTTTTAATCCCTGTTCCAAACCATCTCTTCTCCCTCACCTCCATATACTTTTTCTCTGAAACTCAGATCACAGTAATAGATTTATAGTTAGATGGGGCCATTTTATCCAATAACACCTCTGTCCATTTTACAAATTAGGAAACTGAGGCCTGTGGAGATTAAATGATTTGCTCAAAGTCAGAGAAGTAATAAATGGCAAAGGTGAGATTTCATTCAAGATTTTCTGCCCCCAAAACCACTGGTTTTTCCACTTGGACCAGAAATCACCAGATAGATATAAGCTTCATTTAATTTAATGTATCTCAGGTCCTCTTCATTTCCAGGTGCCAAATCATCATTCCCTGGCTTGGCTAATACAATTTAGTAATTTCTTCTATGATAGTCTTCTTTCTCATTTGTAGTATCCTTTTTTTAGTAGTATCCTAGATTTATAACTTGAAGGAACCTTATTAGAAGTCTTCTACTCTCTTCTACTTCTCTCACTCAGCATTTATTAGGCACTGCACTAAATACTTTATAAACATTATCTATTTGATCCACACAACAATTCTGGGAATTAAGTACTATTATTAGTTCCCATTTTGGTTGAAGAAAATGAGACAAACACAGGACTTGCCCAGAGCTAGTAAGTCTCTAAGGCCATATTTGCATTTAGTTCTTCCTGATTCCATTCACAGCATCACCTAGTTATCTCTATCTGTAGATGAGGAAACTGAAAAGCAAAGGAGTGATTTGCCCCAAATCACATCAGTAATAGAAGCAGAGTATTTGGATCAAGTCTAGTGCTATTTCCACTGTATCATTCTGTTTTGCATTTTTCTTCCCCTTTTTCCTTTCTTGTAAAAGTCTGCCAGGCCTTTTTCTTACCTGCATTTCCTCTCCCTTTTCTTCTGAATATTCATATTTCTGTTTTGACCCTTCGGAAGTCTCCTACAATAATTCTTAGAACCTTTCTTTGCTGCCTCTGCCAAGAGTTCCTGAGAGCTCTACTTCTGTACTAATCTTGTAACTAAATCACTCTTTGACTAGTGAGTACAACTTTTGTCTCTAGAATTTCTTTCTTGTTTTCATTCTGATTGTCTTCTAAGTTGGAAGAGTAAGTGGATAGTCTAAGATCTCCCTTTTGGGCTTGTTGCTAGATATAAAATGAGAGGTTGAGTTGTGAATTATGATAGCCAAGCTTTATCCATTTAAAAAAAGAGAATGGACTTCCCTCCCTTTGCAGAGGTGGAAGTCTAATATATAACATTATATATATACTGTCAGACTCAGTTGAAGTTTTAGTTGGTTTTGCTGAACAGCTTTTTTTTTCTCATTTTTATTCCTTCTTAGAAAGGTAGCTACATTTACAATCCCTAGGTAGGGAAGAGAAGACAAATATACTCATCAAGGAAGGTGATATAAAAACAAAAGATTTGAATATGCATATATTTTAATGTGGCTTATCTGTTTACATTCTTTTTAATTAAAGCTTTTTTATTTTCAAAATACATACATGGATAATTTTCAATAGTTATCCTTGCAAAACCTTGTATTCCAAATTTTTTCCCTTTCTTCCTCTCCATCCCCTCTTCTAAATAGCAAGTAATGCAATATATGTTAAACATGTGCAGTTCCTCTATACATATTTCCACAAATACCATGCGGCACAAGTAAAATCAGATCAAAAAGGGAAAAAATGAGAAAGAAAACAAAATGCAAGCAAACAAAAAAAAGTGAAAATACCCTGTTGTGATCTACATTCCATAGGCCTCTCTCTGGGTGTAGATGGCTCTCTTCATCACAAGATCATTGGAACTGGCATCAATCATCTCATTGTTGAAGAGAGCCACATCCATCAGAATTGATCATTATATAATATTGTTGCCGTGAGTCTTCTGACCAGGTGTTCACTACCAAAACCCTTACCTCTTTTGGCTACCCATCTCGGCTTGGCTGCCCCAGGCTAAGGAGCCAGGGTGAAGAGCGCCAAGTTAAAGAGAGCGACTGCTGCCTGCAGTGGGCTTATAAAGGGCCTGTGAGGTCACACACAGCCAATCAGCGAGTCACCCATTACAAAGCTATCTCATCGTGGCCAAGATCCCACCCAAGGGCAGTCCTAATATCCACAGAAATTACTTCTGGGCCTCAATCTCCCAATGCACTGTATCCACCCATTTAAAGGGCCCTTACATACAATGATCTCCTGGTCCTGCTCATTTCCCTCAGCATCAGTTCATCTAAGTCTCTCCAGGCCTCTCTGAAATCATCCTGCTGGTCATTTCTTACAGAACAATAATATTCCAAAACATTTATATACCATAATTTATCCAACCATTCTCTAATTGATGAGCATCCACTCAGTTTCCAGTCTGAATATTTATTTTCTAAAGGATAAGAAATTGACAAAGGATAACTTTGCAACCAAATTTTCTCTTAGAAATAACTTAAGTCCTCAAAAGTAATTTAGGGAAACATTTTTTGGTAAACATCCAAAACTTTTGTTCTAGGAAACTCATTCCTCCTAGGCCCTATGTTTGTTGAGCACTTCTCAAGGTTAAGATCTTTCAAGCAGGTACTTTATACAATAACCCAGTCAGACATAGTTAATAGTCTGTTCATTGGAGCCAAAGTACTTTTTAAAATCCCTGATGAATGAATGTCACAGTGGTTGGAGTGAACAGTCAGATGGAATTAAATGTGATCCCGGAGGAGAGAGATGGTTCTGGGCCACGCGGTAGAACATCTGAGCCTTTCACCATGGGATAGGAAATATGTGGTGGGAAATGCAGGTGAGCTGCTGCAGCTCTTGCTCTTGAAGCATAATTTCAGACCTGTTTTCTCCAAGAAATTATCATTTCTGATTTTATCCTGGGGTAAATAGCTGATGGTCTTTCAGCAGATATTCATTGACATCCAGGTTGAACAGCCACCTTAACAAGTCTTTCCAAATCAGCCTAGAGAGGTGGTGATTGCTCTGCTGGCCTGGAGTATTGCTTCCTTTTTCTTTTGCCAGATAAGAGTGCTATGATTCTGATTTTGATTCTTTTATTGCTTTTGCCTTCTTCCAGGTCCTTGGTTACCTCTCTTTGATGTAGCTGTCCCTGCTGAACTAACATTTATCTTGGGAACTTTGTAGGGGACAGGCTCTTACTCTTACAGAATTGTACCTTCCTACCCAAATCAGTCATTCAGTTTGATAACTGGGGAAAAAATGCTTTAAGCTCTCCTAGAAAGTTTGACACATAAATAGAGGTCATAATTTAGAGCTAAGGAAAAGGCAATGTGGAACAGTTAAAAGAGTACTCAGCAATCTTGAATGTGAATCCTATACTCCAACACTTTTTAATTACTTATGTGACTGAGGGCCTAGTCAGTTTCTTCTCTGAATCTCAGTTTCCTTTTCTGTCAGATGGGGATTTGGGATAAAGTGATCTTTAAGCTTCCTTTCAGAATTGCATATTTAGAGGAGGAGATGGAAGGAAGGGAGAGAAAATTGGGAACACAAGGTTTTGCAAGGGTGAATGTTGAAAATTATCTCTGCATATATTTCAAAAATTAAAAAGCTATTATTTAAAAAAATAAGATTATTTCCACCCTTCTAGGACAGGAACTGGACCTGTGACTTTATTAGTAGAGAGAACTCCCAGGTGAAGAAGCTTCCTCTACCAGTGCAGATTGGTACCTTACTTCCAACTAGAGCCCTGAGAGTTTAAGTGATTTATTCAATATGTCAGAGCGGTGGTAGCTGAACTGTGGGCATCCATTGACATCTCCCATAAATACTTTCTGAATTTATCCTTTTTTGGCTAAAGTAGTTTTGAATTTAGATTCTGGCTGATATCTCCCAACATGAGCTTTGGTGAGTGATGCTCTTTGGGTTTCATTTTACTCCTCTGCAAAAAAGAGGGTTGGATTACATGATCTCTATGTGACTGATTTTACTGAGTATGATAAGCACTTAGGAAATATCTGTTGCTTGATTGTGGACTCTGTCTGCTAATCTCCCTTTTCTTTTTTCCATCTGGCAGACTTGTCTTCTTCAAGAGCACCTTGAATCAGTTCAGAAGGAATTCATTATATTCAACAGAGAAAAGTAAGTCACTCCTAGAAAAGGTAAATTTTAAAAAATGTGTCAGCTAGAAATTCTAGCAGAACCACTATTTTTAAATAGTAGTTCTCCATGTAGAGTGAATAAGGGAGATGAATGCTTCTTACTTCTCTCATTCACTGGTAAAGAAAGCAGTAGCATCATTAGTAGATCATTCAAATCAGTGATGTGTTTTGGGTTTGCTGTGGTTTTTTTTGTTTTGTTTTGTTTTTACTCAGGCATTTCTTTTTTCCCATTCAAGACTTAAACCTTTTCCTCTTTTTATCTGAAGGGTAAGAAGGGAACATAATGAGAAGCTGGCACAAGCCAAAGACCCAGAAGATGGTCAGAACAACAACCTGTGAAATCTGCTCCATCCTCTCTACAACATTAATCAACTGCTCTGCACATGGGTCCTGTGCCATGTGCTTCTGAACCCTCCATTTAGAAAGCTCAGATAGTAGTTCTCACCTATCCCCACCCCCATTTACAAATGCCCAAAGTGCTATAGTAGAACACTTAGCATTGGGGGTTTATACTCTAGTGTAGTACAAAGAATACAGGACTTAGACTAAGAAAGATCTGGTTCCAAATCCCAGCCGTGATCCTGTGTGGCCACTGGCAGATGACTTTACCTTTCTGAGCCTCAGTGGATAAAGGGGGTAATAATATTTACATTACCTATAGAAATATGACCTACCTCACAGGGTTCCTGTGAGGGAAACACTATATAGTTGTGAGTTCTTATTATATTTAATTCTTTTCCTCCTCCTTGCCACACTATAGAAAATGTAAGAATTGGGGTGAGGTCTTTCCATCTTAGAAAACTAACAAAGGGGAGTTAGAATGTCTTTAATCTATCTGAGCATAAAGTGGAGAATTCTGTCCAGGAAAAAAAAAGAATGGAACTTAATCACAAAGAGACTCCCCTCAATCAGGGACCTTCTCATAGTAACATGGCCCTCCAGCAGTGATCATCTCATTTAACTAGGGATTATATGTTATCTGGCTAAATACCAGGAAACCACAGAAAAGAATATGGTCAGATGTTAACATGTAGAGAAGTTTGAGCTGATGTCTATCAAGACATTCAGGGTGAGAGATAAACTAACTGCCATTAAGACACAAAGAAACACTGACGGTGTCTCTTTCTTGCTATGTTCATCACCTAACTCTAGGACAAAGTGTTGGTCTGATCAAGGAAGCAGACATTCTGGGGGTAGAATATATAGAATTAGGGCCTGTGTGAATCCAGAGCACTAGATAGCTTCACTCCACTGTGAGCAAGAAATGAGGGACTCCGCATCTGCTTAGTATTTACAGCTTTTAATGTATTGAACTAACAAGCCTTAAGTCCCGGCAATGCTAGAAAAAAAAAAGACTTCTTGCCATTTAAAAAAAAATGAAGTGTATTTGCAAGGAAGAAGCATAAATATCTGAAAATATTTACAAAAGTAACTACCATCCACCTCCACCTCTTGTGTTCTCCTCCAACTAAGTCACTGGCTATCCTTGGATTGGCCAACAGTAAAATGCCCATGGTCCTTATTTGGACCATATTGCTCAGAGTATATGTAAATAGCCATTGTTTCTGTTTTGGCCAAAAAGCCCTAAGGGTCTTTTCTTCTTAGATTGATATTTTATTTTTGAGTAGATGAAAGAAGCCATTTTTTTTGCCTCATCTCTTACCTAGGCTTAAAATGGGCAATGCTTCAGTCACATTGAGAACTGTGAAAGATCTCAGCTTAAAAAGGCCAAGGTCTCCCACTGCGTCCAGGGCCATCTCCAGTCATCCGGACCTATATCTTGCCACTAGACCTAGATGTCTCCAGAGGAGAAAGTGAGGCTGCAGACTCTGAACAGCCCTCCCTTATTTAAATTCAATTCACTCACATGTCAGGGCATCACCTCCCTGATGTCATGGTCCTCTGAGAAGGAAGGACAAACAATAGCAATCCCCTCCAATCAGAAAGTGCATCAAGTGAAATAATATATGTAAAACACTCTATGAATGGGATCTCTTATTCAAGGAACTCTCTCCAAACACCAGCCCTTGTCTTAACACAATCTGATCTAAGGATTGGAATAAAGTCATCAGTAATGAGAAAGAGAACAGACTTTCTTTCCAAAGAGAAAAGACCAAGAGTTTCCATGGTCATTTGCAACTCAGGCCAAATAATGTGTTTTGGTTGCTCTGACTCAAGCCCCAAAGGTCATAGACTTTTTCTTCCCTGTCACACATTTCTTCTTCATTAGAGAGTCCTGTTGAAAGACCTTTCTAAGGGATATTTTGGGAACAAGCATATTACCAAAGGGAAGGAAGGCAAACCATTTGGCTCCTTTTCCACTGACATGTCTAACTCATGCATCTAGGATGTCTCGACCAGGAGAAGGGCCTTGTAAAAAGTCCATACTTCATATTCTTAGTGAACCAGGGAATAATTCTAATAATAACAAAATATTAAATAATAAAAATTTGGGCCCAGAGTAGTGCCATTATTTTTTAGGAACTGGGATTCACTTGCTGGTCACTGACAAACCTGGATGAGACAAAAAGGCCTTACTGGCCCGCTTAGACAGTCTGCCAAAAATAAAATAGAAGTTTTGTCTGTATTGGTATTGCCTTTTTTTTTAAAATGGAGTAAGAAAGAATGCTATGGATCTTTCTCACTGCTCAGTTAGTGCAATCCCAAACTTTTATTAAAAAAAAAAAAAAATTCCTGTTTCTTGAATAGCTGTTAGCAACACTGAGATCCTTCTGGTTATTTTTTGTATTCCTGGGGATTATCCTGGTGACTACCATTGGCTTGAATTGCATGCTCCTAGGTTTTCCAGGCCCTATCATTCCTGGTTCGCCACTCCTTAAACTTGGAGCTCTCCAATTGGAAAGGAAAAGGACCACGTCAGCCATCTATGATTGTGTTCCTGAAAATTTTGTTAGTGTTGTACTATCATCTCCACCCATCATCACAGAAAATGTCTTTTATAGCTTTACTGTGCTCATAAGGTTGGAAGCATTTTTTCCTTAATAGCACTGTTTGCTGGACTATCTGCCCATGACTTGGGCAGCATGGACAGTGGGAGTACCCTACTGACAAGAGATATGGATCCTAGGATATAAAACTCAAACCTACGGGATACAGTGACTTTAAAATGTAAGATCTGAGCTTATGGCTGGAATCCAAATCACCTCTAACCTCCTATGACCCCTAAGTACTCACCTTAATGTAGCACCTTCACGGTTCCTGACTGCTGCCATGTTCACAACCAGTCTGTGAATTAGGCAGTATTATTATCACCACCCTTCCTTTACAAATGGGGAAAATATGTCTCAGAGAGGTCAGTCACATAGCTACTATCCAGGGGGAACTCAACCCCAGTTTTTCTGATTCCAAGTATAGTACTTTTTCCTCTACATTTAGAGAGGGCTAAGATCAGTTTAATTGGAGTAATCAGACAGCCTTTTGCAGGAGAATTGTCACTGGCAGTAGTATAAATGACCAATATTGCCCATCACTGTGGCTCCCTCTGATCATTTGGCAGATTACAAAGGAAGCAGGACAGAGATCTCCCAGAGGATTCTCCCAGCATTCCCATGATAATATAGGGTGAATTGTGGAAGATGAAGGGAAGAGAATGAAGAGCTGGGTATCTCTATTGTTCATCACCAAGATGTCAAAGGACCATATAACCTTGTTTTCTAATAGCTGTCTGCCATGTTCACTTGTTCTAAGTACTGTGTCTGTCTACCACTAACAAAATTAAAAAGTCAAATGTCTTACTCTTGGCTCTGTTGTATGTATCTAACTTCTTCCTGAGCTCTCTCAAAGATGGCCTAGAAATCAGGTACCTTTGGGGAACTGTAATAAAGGAACCTTGAACAAAAAGTAGCATCATAGTGCAGTGGGAAGTGGGTATTAACTGGGTATTGGGGGACATGGCATTCAATCCTGGCTTTGTCACTTAACTATGACTTTGGGCAAGGTGCTATTCGATTTCCCTGAGAGCTGGTTTCCTTATTTGTAAACTAACGTGGGATGCACAGTGGTAGGAGAAAGGCAAAAATCAATCCCTGACTTCAAGAAATTAAGGGTCATTTTAATATGAAGATAAGATGCAAATAAATTGGAGATAATCAACAGAGGGAAGCTACTAGGATTAAGAGAGATCAGGAAAAGCTTCCTTTCTCATTCAGATCTCTTCAAGATCAGTGTCGTGCAATTGTAGGAGGTCTACCTGGCATTCACAAGTACTGGAGTACTGGTTCTATATTTGGGTGCCACAATTGGGAAGGATGTTAATAAGTTAAAGTAGTAACTATGATTAGAAGAGCCTCACATCTATCCCATACAAAGATCAAAAAAGGAAGCAAAGATGCTCATGCAGAGAAGACTGTAGATGGGAGGTTGGGAAACAATATTTAAGCACCAAAGAAGTCTATAGGGTGGCAGAAGGATGCTGGGATAGCTTAGTCTGTGGAGCATCAGACTTTTAATCAGATTAACCAGGGCTCAAGTCCCTGTTTGCTGGGCAGCTAGGTGGTACAGTGGATAGAGTGCTGAGCCTGGAGTCAGAAAGACTCCTCTTAGTGAACTTAAATCAGGCCTTAGATGCTTACCAGTTGTGTGACGCTGTGCAAGTCAATTAACCTGATTTGCCTCAGTTTTCTCATGAGTAAAATAAGCTGGAGAAGGAAATGGCAAACCACTTCAGTATTTGCCAAAAAAAAATAACAAAAACAAACAAAAAAAAAAAACCAATGGGGCACAAAGAGTTAGATAGGCCTGAACAACATTGACCAAGAGCCTCATGTCCATCCATCTGAAGATCAATAAAAGGGCTGGGGATGCTTCTGCTGGAGAAGAGGTGGAAAGGGTGGGAAGGACAGGACGTAATTATTGCCCTCCGGCTCCTGAAGAGAGCTAACATGGGGCAGAAGGATTCATTTTATTCTGCTTGACCCTGAAGGGCAAAAAGAGGAGCAGAAAATCATGTCAGGAAAATTTTCTTAATTAGAACTAACACAAAATGGAATGGACTGGGAATGAGGGTGGAAGGAGGGGGAGGAGGAGTGCAGATTTCATTTCAAAGTCTGGTTAGATGGTCTCCTGTCTGCTATGATCAATGGAGACATATACAACCTGCTTTGCAAACCTTAAAATGCTTTATAAATGTCACCTAACATTGTAAATAATGGCTAACATTATGAGGTTGTGGTAGGAACTTGTGGAGGGGTATTGGTTGAAATCTCTCTCAATTCAGAAAAAAAGCTGTTTTTTGTTTTGTGGCCATGGATCACAATCAATTATTGTTTAATAATAATTGATAATTAGTAATGACTTTTACTAATTATTGAGTAATAATAATCATCTAACAATAAACTCCATGTGGAGGACGACACCTCCACCTCCCACAATTCTGCCCTAACCAGCTGGGCTCATTAGCCAAGGTTTGGGCCACAGAAGCCTTGGAAAGCCCAGATTCTGCCTTGCCTGGTTTACACTCAAACCTCCTGATGGTGACCTCCAACAAGTTTTACTTTTCTGGGTCTTGGTTTTCTTATCTGTACCAGGATTTGGCCTAATTCAATCAATCAATAAACATTTATTAATTGCTTTCTGTGTGTACAAAAAGAGGTTCTCAAGGTGCTTATAATTTAGTGAGGAAGACAACAGGCAAACAAAGCTATGCAAAGCAAGGTATAGATAGCAAGGAGATAATTAACAGGGAAGGAACTGGAATCCTGTACATGAAATTTTAGTAGGGACATAAAAGAAGTCAGTAGTGGAAGTGGAGGAGGAAGAGCCTTCTAGGGATAGACAGAGAAATAGACTTTCATTATGTGGCATTACAAGGTTTATAAAATGCTTTCCTCACAATAGCCTTATGAGAGTGCTATGATTACTACCATCCTCTCCTGACACACGAAGGAACCCCTGAGGCTCAGAGTGGAAGGGGCTGGCAAGGGTCTCCCAACCCTGACTGTCTCCTGCAGCTCTGCCCATCACGAGTTTTATAGCTCCCGTACCGACTTCTCCATATCTATCCTAATTCATCCTGGTCATAAAAGCAGCTTGACATTCCAAGTGCCCAGCACGACCAGGATCTCGGCCAAGAAGACCACATTCAGCTGTTTCCCAGTCACTAAAGCCTCCTTCTGCCTAGAGAGCAAATAAATGTATCTTTCAGTCCGGACAGTGCCTCCTCTCAGGCCCGATAATGCCTCGGCGGCAGGCGGGCGGGTTGGCTGCTGCCCTGAGCCCTTCCTTAATAACTTGATTTGTTTGGAAGGCCGGTCTGGCTTCCCCAGGAGCTGCATGCTAAGTGCTCCCGAAACACGTTAACTCTTTGCCTGCCAACATGCCCTCATCAGGCGGAAGATCTGTCTGGAATTCTGTACCTTGAGTAGAAGAGACACAGGTTCTGCAGGACTTATTTGTTCTTACCTCAGCTGATTATCTTCATGATACCATCTCTCCCCAAGGTCCAGCTCTACTGATTAATGGATCAGTGAATATGCATTTATTAAGTACCTCCTACATGCCAGGAATTAGGCTAAATGCTGAGGAATCCCAAGAAAAGGAAAAACAGTTCCAGCTTCCAAGAAGCTGAGGCTAATAGGAAGACAACTTGCAAACAAGATTCTGGACAAATTAGAGATAATCTCATTAAAAGGCCCTGGGAAAAGCTTCCTGTAAATGATGGGATTTTAGCCAGAAGCCAGGAGGCAGAGCATTCCAATCTTGAGGGATGTGTGGTAAAAACGTGTGGAAGTAGAACACAAGTATTCTGTGCTAAGAATAGCAAGGGGTGTCAGGTTTACTAGATCTGAGAGTATATGGAGGGGAGTAAGGTATAAATGTCAAGGGAAGCCGGTCTTGGGGGCCGCTAGGTGGCGCAGTGGATAGAGCACCAGGCTTGAATTCAGGAGAACCCGAGTTCAAATATGAGTCTCAGACACTTAACACTTCCTAGCTGTGTGACCCTGGGCAAGTCACTTAACCCCAGCCTCAGGGGAAAAAAAAAAAAAAAGGAAGCCGGACTTTACAGCTCGTGAAGGGCTTCAAAGATTTTATATTTGATCCTGGGTTTATAAGGAACAATGAGTTTACTGAATAGGGAGGTGACATGATCAGATGTGCTTCTGGATGACCAACCTGGCAGGTGAGTGAAGAATAGATTGGATAGGGCAAAGCTTGAGGCAGGATTTCATCTTGATGTAGAGAATTTCTGACAGCTACAACTTTCTAAGAATGGGTGGGTGCCTTTGAAAATAGTGGGCCACCATTTACTATTAAAGCACTTTAAGCAAAGGCTGGAATTGTCAGGGATTTTCTTAAGTGGATTCCTGCTTAGATAAAGACTGAAGATGCTCCCTGAGCTCCAGTTCTAAGATCTCAGGATTCTTGGTGGAGTGCAACATCTATACTTCCTTCATTCAAAGGGGAGCTGTTTTCTTTGCAGCTCTTACATCGGAAGATTCTAACAACTACTGGAACACAAAATGCATGAAGGGGTACCAGGTAGTTCAAAACAGAAAGGTGGCCTGAGGCTAAATTATTAAGGAGTTCAATGGAGAGGTTGATGGCTTTGAAATCTCTATATAATCTGATACAATGTGACTGGTTTTACTCAACTTAAAAAAAAAAAAAAAAACAACCTGTTATAAGGGAAAGTTCACCAGACTTAAATCCCAAATTGGAGTCTTCTTATCCTAGTGGCAACAGGGACACTTTTTGAGCACTGAACCGTATGACTAAATGTGTTTTAAAGTGATTACTTTGGTATCCCTGTGGATGAAATCACAGAACAATGGGATTTCTAGATGTCTAATCATGAGAGGAAATAGACCTAATGGTTATTGCTGTTGGAGTCAGGCAAACTAGCCCCTATTTGAATCCTACTAAAAATACATTCGTTGTTTGTCCTTCATTCTTGAAGAGGACCGATGACATTTCAAGTGTGATGTCTTGACCTTTGAGTGAATTGACTTTGAGTAAGGCAGTACAGAGTCATCAGTCTCACTCACTCCTACAGAGTCATAGGAGTCCAGGGAGGAGACAATGGTAAGATAACCAGCAACGGTCCAGGATTCAGTGGGTGACCTTGACCTTTCTGAGTTAGTCTTTCCCCATCTCAGTCTGATTCACTGACTAAGGGCTAGAAAAGCAATGAGACAAAAGTTGGCCCAATTTATCACCAAAAGTATCAATCTGGGAGGAGCAGACTCCAGACCAGGGCAGAAAACAATTACTATTTACAATCTTTTTAAGTCATCAATATCTATACACAATAAGCCACAAAGGCTTGGCTGGGCCTCTTATTGGTAATTCAAAGAAAGCCAGAATAATTTGTGTTTAAAGGCATACTCAAGAAGCACCATTTAAAATACAATAAGCTTTTATAAAAGCCTGTTTTTCAGAACTATATTTCTAGAAATCAAAAATGAAAACTGAGTAGGAATAAAAGCAATTTTTAAGAGAGAGAGAGAGAGAGAGAGAGAGAGAGAGAGAGAGAGAGAGAGAGAGAGAGAGAGAGAGAGAGAGAGAGAGAGAGAGAAGACACAGACACAGAGAGAAAGGAGAGAGAAAAAGGGAAAAGAGGGTTAGGTCTCTAGAGGGCAACTGCAACTACTCTCAGATCACATTGTAAAGACAATAAATACAAAATCTTCTCCCAAAACCCTGATTGGTTCCTTCTTACACCACACATGGCAGCCTGGGAAGGAGTAGCCTTAAACTACAGTGAGTAGTGAGACACACATGTAAGAAATAGGTGACAAAGTTTAGTTCACATCACCTGCTCTGGAAGTCCTTCTTTCTATGTAGAGATCTCATACAGAACCCTTGTTGTTGTTCATCCTTCATTCTTGAAGAGGGCCAATAAGCCCAAGTATGATATCTTGTGCTTGGTTTCAGTGAGGCAGAACTGTGCAAAGTCTTAACACATTTGCTATCTGTGTGTTTTAGCTAAGTCATTCAATTTATTTGACCTTTACTCCTTATGAAGAAATAATATTGTGTAGAATTCAACACACTAAACTTGAAGTCAGGAAGACATGGGTTAAAAATCTCATGTTTGGCATTTATAAGCTGTATGACCTTTGGCAAATTATTCAATATCCCTTGCTCACTATGGCACTAGGATCATCCCCCACCCCTCATCCCACATATTTATGACTATAGGGAAAAATTTTTTCTAGCAAGGCTTGAAAGGAAAAAAGAAAAAGGTTTTCAAGGTCACCTTCTAATAATCAGAAAAATTCATAAGAATTCCCATTTCTAGAGTATCAGTTATTCAAGGTTTTAATGTTTGTGGGAAAATGAAGTGTGTATGGTACAATGGAGAGGGTC
This sequence comes from Sminthopsis crassicaudata, assembly GCF_048593235.1. Classification (NCBI taxonomy): domain Eukaryota; kingdom Metazoa; phylum Chordata; class Mammalia; order Dasyuromorphia; family Dasyuridae; genus Sminthopsis; species Sminthopsis crassicaudata. The sequence goes on from NC_133618.1 coordinate 396,961,648, forward strand.
AGAAGGTTTGGCATCAGAGGAGCTGCTTTATTTCCCTGCCTGTATCTTCATGACGTGTGGTTTTGGACAAATTAACCTCTCTGAGGGTCGGATTCTTCATTTATAAAACAAAGGAGCTGGACTCGTGACCTTCAAATTCTGTAACAGTTCTAGTTGTAACCCTAAGAGCCTTAATGGCTGAAGGGACTTTCTATTTGTGTACACACACACACACACACACACACACACACACACACACACACACACACACACACAAAGGAGGCTTAACACCAAAGGGATGCTGTTTTACAATTATTTTAATAACCAGGTTTACATCAACAGTCACTTGGATGAACTTTTCTTCAGCTAAACTCAAAATACTGTTTTCTTTACGGTTCAAATCAAACAGCTCTTCCACACAGGAGCTGCTTCACAGCAACCACAGACCACAGGAAGGCTCACTTGTCCTTTCTTTCATATTCACCAGATACAAGAACTTGACACCCACAAACCATATGTCAATAGAGGGGAGTTTAAGGGGAGAGAGGGAAATATACAATAAATGTTGGCTGCCTACAACAGCCAGTGAGTATATCTGGGGACCCAGAGTGGGTCTTCCCATGCAGAAAGCTTAGACAATCCTTGGCAGTATGTGGAAGTTGGAAACAACCTGCCAGGTACATTATACGTTATTTCTGGGCTGTGAAAGCCCAGCCTCACAGTAAAATCAAAAAAAAGGTACCTGTGAGGTAGAAAGATGGAGAGAACATCCATTTGCTCATTTAAAACCATTGTCATCTTCTTAAACTGAATCTTTAGTGGTGGGTTAAGTAACAATTCCATCAGCACCTGCTCCCACCCACCACTCCAGGAAAACCTCACTGGACCACAGGGGACCAGAACAAGAGTAAGAGAGCAGGCATGTCCCAAAATCACAAGATCAGAGATGAGGATAGGTTGATGGATGACAAACTAAGGCTGAAGGAGGCCATCTGAGAGCCTCACCTCAACAAGACAGCATGAAGATTTGGAGAGAGGATTATAGAATGGTGTGTTATGTGTTATAATGAGAACTCTGGTAAAAAACCATTTACAGAACCTACAGCTTTAATCTCTACAATTCATGCTGTGAGTCATTTCCTTTTCCTACTTTTTATTGACTACCTGAAGAAGCCTGATGAATTTTTTGGACAGTAGGTCGTTACTTGATGTAATTTTCTTTCCTACAACTATTCAATAAGAAACCCAACCATTTAAAAATTAGACCAAAACTCTAAAACCCAAACAATCAATTCTGTGAAAGTTAAATTCAGCAAGATGTTGGAGATCTATTTTCACCTGGAATTGCTGGGTTTGGCAAGTTGCTATCAAAGTGAACAAACCCCACTCCAAGATAATCTACAACTTTTAGACTTAATCTGCATGTGCAAATTGAAAGGCTCAGACAATTCTTTTATGTCAGAATCTTTCAATTGGGCACAGGTGAGATAGATGGAAAGAGAATGATAATATGGGGTTTTCATGGATCACAAACAGGTTAGCCCCTTCAAATTGAGGGAGAAAGGCTGAAGATTTTCATTTCTGTAATATTAGCGCTATCTTGTGGTCATGGCTCAGGATTACAACTAAATCTTAAAAGAACCAGCATTCTCAGCACACTTCCTTTTAGCGTGAGGGCATCTCAGGTTAAATGCAAAGGGCCAAAGGTTTATGTTGGGGATCAGTGACTCCAACTGACATAAGCCTAATTCTATCCCTCACTTGGATAAAACAAATCTAAAATGATATATCCTGTTGTGGTCCATATACCATCTAGAACTGATTTAAAACAGAAGAAAAGGAAAGATAATATGGTAAATTAACTCTTCATGGCAGCTGTCACTAAATGGTTAGCTTTCAGAGACACAAATGGTCCCATCAACAGCATAGCGCAGAGATTTCATTTCATTCCTTTCTGAGGGAATTGTCTCAACACTAAGGTTTCTCATTCTTCACTCTGAAAGGTTTTCTCAAAGCCAAAACTTTAAGTGTTGAGAACATCATGCTAAATGAAATTTCAGTTCATTAAAATACTCCTTAGTCATTTTCGGTGTGTTCTGTTCTCTTTTTCATCTCTGCCTTGATTCACAAAACAGACTGGTAGCAGGGATACTTGGTGGGATAGTTCTAATATTTCTTCAGGCAAAAAAAGGGCTGGGGATACTGGGCAGGAAGGGAAAAGTGGAAATGCACCACCTTCCTCAGTCTACAGAGGAAGAGTTTGAGGAGACCCCAAAAAAGCATTGGGAGTCCCCTTCTCTGTTCATAAGGGTTTGTCTACTCAACTAATTGCCCTCCTCATGTCAGAAACCTGAAAATAAAAACCATGTTATTAGCATAAATGCCTCAGAATCTCCATGTTCTCTGTTCCTGCTTGCAGGTATTCAGAGAGTTTGTGTTTGCAATATATGTTGCAAGAAAATAACCAGCAGTTGATAATCAATGCTTGAATTCAGAAGTCAAAAAAAAAAAAAAAAAGGTGTAAGCAAAACCCTACTTCATTAGAAAATTCTAGCCCTATAGTCATGGGCTTAAGCAGTCAAAGAGACCTTAAAAGATTATCTAGTCCAACCCCCACATTTTGCTAAGGTGGAATATGAGGTCCACCCTTTCCTGACCTTTACAAGACTTCATAAACACAACAGGTTTACTTCATAATTAAGGAAAAAATAGATCAGTTACAAATGAAAAAGAAAACGTCAGTGAAACAGTTTTCTCTGACTCCCTCCCTTCTTCCACACTCATCCCCAGATCCACAGGAGATGAGGTTCCTTACTGTTAATTAAAATTTCAAGAGATGCTTAGGAAAAATGCCTGCCAAAAAAACCCAAAAGAAAGACAAAAAACAGATCCTTCTATCCAATCTGAAGCTGTATGAGCACCAAGGAATTAAGAGAATCACCTGCCCAGACCCGCTTGGCTTCCCCCAAGAGGCTCGATGGAACCTTTTTAGCCACCTCCAAGCTAACAACCCCCATTTATGCATGAAAACGTCCTTCTCTCTCTATCAATGTGCAAGAGTGATCTATCCTTGGGGAAGAGTTAAGGAGTTGTTCTTTGTAAGGTGCCCCGCCATGCTGAGTTATCTACACCCCACCTCCCCACCTCCCTCTCACCAGTCACCTGGCAGAAACAAATAGGGCTGAAGGCACTGGCAGGAAGAGAGAAAATGGAAGCTCCTTCCTCCCCTTGTGTCAGAGAGGAAGGCGGCCTTGAAAACAACAGAGCAAGAGACCAAAGAATGGGGGCAACTAAGCAGGCAGAAGGAAGTGATTGCCTTTCGTTTTTTAATAAAATGTACAAAGTAACACAAGTCAGATTAAGAGGCAATAGGACAAAGGCTACGTGACAGAAACTGCTTGCCTTCTCTGGAGGCCCCGTGGTACCACGATGTGATGAGGCAACGATGACGGTGGCCACGTCTGACTGGCTTCATCGGAAACAGAAGTACTCGACACGATACACAACATCCCCTTTTCCTTCCCCGGCCCACCCACCTCCCGCACTCAGCCCACCCGCTGCCCCTCTGCCAGGGCTCCCACCACCCTTCCACCCCAAGCGGCCTCTTTCCCTTTTGTTCTAGCTTTGTGATTCCCTGTCTTCCCAGCTTTGTCTAACCCCATCTTATAACTCAGCAGTACACAAGCGCGTAACACATATGGAGGTTACAGACTCTTAACTCAGTGACTCATCTTATTGCATGCATGTAAAAGAGGGAAAAAAACTTTCAAGGATATGCAAAAAAACAACAACAACAAAAAAAAACCACAACCAGAAAATTAAGCAATATTCTTAAAGCTAGGCAAGCAAGTAGCATTGGGAGAAAAAAAAAAATAAGGCTTTGAAGGCTTATTGATTCTTCAGATTGGAACTGTTTGGATTCACTTTCTTTCTTTCTTAAATACCAATGTACCATTTTGGCTTTGAAAAATCTCTTCTCATTTCTCATCCTCTTTGGGACTACTTAACTCAGGGATGTTATATTAGAACGGCCTCCAGGAGGTGCCACAATACGCTTGCTGGCAGAGCGGACACCTTCATCCACCTGCGTACCTGCAGATACAAATTAGAGATTAATGTCAAGAGCAAAAAACACTGAGCAGCTGGCTGCCCAACCCTGGCTTGCCCCTTCTCCAAACCAAGCATCTCTCACTTTGTTTCTGGCTCCAGTGATGTTCTTATCATCTCTCCCACTATTAACCCATGCTCCATTTCTAAATTTATCTTTTTTTTCTTATATTTCTCTTTATTATGTTTCCTCCAATTTACTTTTTGTGGGGGGGGTTTTGGAGGGAGGGAAAAGCAATAGGGATTAAGTGATTTGCCAAAGGCCAGGTCAATACATTGTACCACCTAACTGCCCTCAGTTCATTTTCTATTTTTTCCTTTTCTTACTCTTCCTCTTAATTTGGTGAGAATATATAATTAAATTTGGTATGGTTTTTAAGATGTTAAAAATATCTTAATATTTTAAAAGTATTTGCGATGCTTTTATAATAACTAGCACTTTCATGTTTTTCAAAGTGCTTTACAAATATCTCCTATACTCTTCACAACAAATCTGTAAACAAAGTGCTATTCTTATCATCCTTATTTGAGATGAGGATGATGCAATGAGATGACATGAGGAAAGTAAATGACTCACATATAGACACACTAAGTGTTTGGGGCTGGTATTCTTACCTAGTACTACTGAGTTGCCCCAAACTCAGTAAATCTGTATTTCCTATTGCTCATTTCATAAAGTATGAGGGTAATAGAAATTATATACTGGAAAGGACTCTACTGAGAGTCAAAGAAGACCAGCATTAGGGAGCTATCTTTACTTCTATACCCGGCTATATGATCTGAAACCTTAACTCTTGGGATCTCAGTTTCTGCATTTGTAAAATACAAAATTTTTAAAAAGTAAATTGTAAAATTTTAAATTAACATTTTTTTTGGCTGAAGCAATTGGGGTTAAGTGACTTGCCCAAGGTTACACAGCTAGGAAGTGTTAAATATCTGAGGGCAGATTTTCTCTCAGGGCTGATCCTCTATCCACTACACCACCTCACTGTAAATTGTAAAATAACCATAGGAGTTAGACCAGAAGACTACAAGTGTTTTCTATACTTCTAAAATCCTCTATTTTTATAAAGAAAGCAATTCTTCCATGGCCAGTATTCCTAGTTGACTTAGAATACTTCTTGTCTTCAGAAATTTTTCCTCTAAGAGACTGAGCCAGCAAAAGTAGATACCATTCTATTTCTTAAGATAATTATCCAGCCTCAGGGCATTATTACCACCCTTATTTTCCAGGGTATTTATTGTTAATATCAAAAGTTATTATTGTTGTTTTTATTTTTCAATTTCTAGCTTCATCATATTTCCCACCAAAATCCAGGCATAGCAGGCTAGCTTACCTGACAGGCTAAATCCTGACTGATGAAGATTTCTCACTGGGGGTGTCTGGCGAGTTGGCGATCCCCTGGTGGAGCCTGCAGGGGTGCCTCCTTTGGGAGTGGTGGTCAAGTCGAACACCGGCCCATCATACATCCCCCTTGGCACAGCATGCATTTCAGCCATCTGTCACCAGGGGAAAAGCATCATTAATTCCTATCAACAAGCAATTACAGCATCCTTTTGTGTCAAGTACTGTACAAAAATGAAGACTGCCTGAACTCAAGTTCACAATCTCTTAGATTTCAGAAGGCAGACCAGAAGTAGCAAGCGTAGGATTTGTGTCACTGTGTCTGGCACGCTGGCCCTTAGCTTTGGTTCCACGAGGGTAGCCATTTTCATCTGCTGCCCAGGGCTCCCCAGGGGCAAGGCTGTGAACTCGGTAGTCCCCCTTCTTTGGCAAAGCCAAACAGAGTATCAATCCCTACTGTGGGCTCCCAGAGTCACCAAGCATAGGTGTGTCCCAATTTTTCCACACTAATACCACGTGCACATGATTTATGATAATGATCCAAGCAAATGAGATACAATGGGTACATATCCTGACCTTTATCCTCTGCTCAATTCAACTTCTAGGGATTTTCTAACCCTGATGAATAAAGAGATGGTCATCAACCAACTTAATAAGCCTTTTTTAAGGGCCTAGGTATTGGGCCTTGGGAAGATAGCAATTTTAAAATTAAAATCACCCCAGTCCTTAAAGAGCCTATAATCTACTGGACTATATGTCAGTGCCCAAACTTGCAAACACTAGATGCAACTTATTTAGATCATAAGACCAGAAGGCTATAAACTCCTTCTCCTAAAGGACATCCCTCAATCAGAGAGATAATATTTCACAATCCTTCTCAGTACCAGTGAGAACAAAGATAAGACATCAGCTCTTGCCCCAAGCCTTTCAATTCCCATTACTTCTAGCTTCTATTATATTTGGTTTGGTTTGGTCTCCTCCTTACCTTTCTCCGAGCTTTAATACGCTTATAGACAAAGTCAGAGAATGGGCTACAGGGGATGAAGCGCCCAGCCCCCTGGGTCACATGAAGATTGCCATCTTCCAGCATGATCTTGCCCTGGCAAATGACCACAAGGGGTGCTCCTCGCAGCTCCATCCCTTCAAAGATATTGTATTCTGCAGCCTGTAACACAGAGAAAATTTCACAAGAGATAAGAAGTGAGACATTGTAACCTCAGTCCACTATACTGTTTCTGGAATCACAAGAGACTAATAATCGTGGGTAAAAAACAAAAGAATAGTTCAAAATGTCCCCAACTTCTTCCATAGGATGGACTTCTATATAACTGTACTTTTCTCTAACCAAGTGAGTAATCTCCATAGCAAGAAGACCAACACAGCCATAATTAACAAGGAAATCAAGAGAAGTGGAAAGATGGCTAAAAAAATTCCTGATTTCAATGAGTTTTAATCACCAAGTTGGAAAAACTATATTCCAGAAAACAGGAAAAAAACTATCTTGGACATTGATTTCTGGGAAAAAAAAATGGGGAGACCATAAAAGGTGAGCAACTATGCTAATTTTCCAAAAATGTAGGTTATAGAGCTTGAGAAAGGGATGGGGATTCATGAGCTTGTGGAAAGAAGAATAGAGATCACTATGAAGTTCATGAAAAATAAATCATATCAGACTAGCTTTACTTCTTTTTTTGATAGAATCACCATTGTCATTAACAAGGCATTGCTACAAATATAAAAATATATGGAGTTCAACCAAGGCATTTGATAAAATTTTCTCGTGATATCCTTGTAGACAAGATGAAATGATGAAGATAATAGTTAGGCTGAATAGATATGAAGCTAATTCAGTGGCTAAAAGCAAAGAAAGGTACTTGATGGATCAATGCCCATCTAGAACAAAATTGCTAAATGCAGAGCCCAAGGGCTCTGTCCTTGGTCCTGCTCTGTCCAACATTTTTATCAGAAGGTTATGTGGCATGCTCATCAAATCTGGAGATAACTGGATAAATCTAGTCATAAATCTAGGTAAGATAGCTAATATAGCAGATGACAGGAGCAGGGTCCAATAAAATCTCACCTGACTGGAACTAAGGACTGAATCTAAGAACAAATTTAGTATGGATAGACAAAATTCTACACTTGGATTCCAAAAGATCAGTAGTATAAGCAAAAAAGAAATTAGGAAGGCATGTCTTTGCCATAGTTCATTTTAAAAGATAGGGATGGAGAGTGATTAATAAACTAAAAAATTAGTTAAGGTTGAGTCAAGGTTTGGTACACACACACACACACACACACACACACACATATACATATATATATATACATATATATATATATATAGGAAATAGGAAATATATATATATATAGGAAATAGGAAATATATATATATATAGGAAATAGGAAATATATATATATATATACACATATAGGAAATAGGAAATATTTACTTCCTAACTAGAAAGTTAGGAAATCTATTTTCAAATATTTAAAGTGGAGTATTTTCACTCTAATTTAAAGTCTTATTTGATTATATAGCTACTAAATACCAAGTATTGGGATTAAGGAGCATAGCAATTTAAAAATGAAAACCACACCTGTCCTTAAAAGATCCTTCAATCTATTGCACTATATGTCAATGCCCAAACTTGCAAACACCTAGGATGCAACTTATTTAGATCATAAGACCAGAAGCTAAACTCCTTCTCCTAGGGGACATTCCTCAGACAGAGAAATGATGTCCTAATATTTCAGAATCCTTCTTAGTACTGGTGAGACCAAAGACAAGACATCAGCTCAAGTGGAGGAATGTTTATTATTCTTTGCATGTGAAATTCTTCCAACTAGATTCTTCTAGAAAAAGAAAGTTTTCTGCACATAAATCTTGGAAAATTCACTTAAAAGTTTTCTGCTCTGAAAACTTAAATAGCCTGCAAGGTCTCCTTCAACTTTAAATTATATGATCCCACAAGTCCCTACTTCCCATCATTTCCTTCCCCAGTACAACAAGCCTTACCGACTGATGGTTCTTAGCTGAAACAATCTTCACAGCATCGGGATCCCAAATGACCAGGTCACTGTCAGAACCCACAGATATTCTTCCCTTCCGAGGGTACAAGTTGAAGATCTTGGAGGCATTAGTACTTGTCACAGCTACAAATTGGTTTTCATCCATTTTCCCAGTAGCCTGTTCAAGTGCAAAGAATCATTTGTCAATGGACAGTCCCCTCACCCAGAGTCAAGTTAGGCCATAGTAACATGGGTTCAACTGGCAGAGTGCCTTCCAAATGCAGTGATGACAGAACTTCAATATGGTAAACCTCAGGATTAATTAGGAAATGATTACTGGTCAATGGAAGGCTAGACATGGTTATAGTCATTTCTCAAGAAAGGTGGATTATCCATTGAGTTTTTAAGTGTCTTGGACTGGGTATTTTTAAGCTGTTATTAAACAGTGATTTATCTGATGCAATATTGAATAAGTTCAGTATAGGTCAATGGCTCCCAGCCCCAATTTTTCAAATAACCAAATCCATCAACAAACATTTATTAAGCATCTACCATGTGCCAGGAACTATGTTAGGTTCTGGAAATAAAAATGCAACGAAAACAATTTCTTTTCTCAAGAAGCAGGCATATCGCCACCACTATTAATCAATACTGTCTGGAAAGTTAGATATAGCAATAAGAAAAGAAATCAAAGAAGTTAGAATGGCAATGAGAAAACAAAACTATCACTTTTTACAGATGATATGATTGAGAACCCTAAAGAATCACCTAAAAACCTATTTTGAAATAATAAAGAGTTTTAGCAAAGTTGTAGGATATGATAAACCCAATAAATCATAAGCATTTCTTTATATGACCAAGAAAGTCCAGCAGCAAGAGATAGAGAAATTCCATTTAAAATAACTGTGGACAATATAAAATACTCGGGAGCATACTTGGGAAGACAAACCCTGGAATTATATGATCATAAATACAAAACACTTTTCACAAAATAAAGTTAGATCTAAAAAATTGGAAAAATATTAACTGCTTATGGATAGGGCAAGTTAATATAATAAAAATGGTAATTCTGCCTAAATTAATTTAGTTACCTAGTGCCATATCAAATTACCAAAAATAAAAATGTATAGAGCTAGAAAAAAACAAAACAAAGTTCATCCAGAAGAACAAAAGGTCAAGAATATTAAGGGAATTAATGAAAAAAAAAAAAAAATACAGAGGAAGGTGGCCTAGCAATACAGATCTCAAACAACATTATAAAGTCTCAAAACCATCTGGTAACTGGCAAAGAAACAGAGTGGTGGATCAATAGAATAAATTAAGTACTCACAAGATATATAGTCAATGATTATAGTAACCAGCATTTGAGAAATACAAAGAACCCAAAATTTGGGATAAGAACTCACAATTTGACAAAAACTATTGAGAAAACCGGTAAACTAGCAGGATACAAATTAGGGACACGATATTATAAGATAAGGTCAAAATAGGTGCATAATTTAGACATACAGGGTAATACCAAAAGCAAGTTAGAAGATCAAGGAATAGTCTACTTATAAAATTCATGGAGTAGGAAAGAAGTCATGACAAAGGAAGAGATAGAGAACATTATGAAATGTAAAAGAGATAATTTCAATTATATTAAAATAGAAAGCTTTTGTATAAGCAAAACCAATGCAACTGAGATCAAAAGGAAAGCAGAATGCTGGGAAACAACTGTTAACAGCAAGTGCTGCTTATAAAGGTCCAGAAGACTGACTCAAAGGTATAAGAATACAAGCCCAATTAATAAATGATCAAGGGAAATCAAAGCTATCAACACTGATATGAAGTGATTTGAATTACTTTTGATTATAAGAATGCAAATTAAAACAACTCCATCTTATACCTATCAGATTGGCCAATATAACAAAAAAAATTAGGAAAATGATAAATGTTGGAGAGGATGTGGAAAAAATTGGAAACTAACGCACTACTGAGAGAATTGTGAACTGATCCAGCCAATCTGGAGAGCAATTTGGAACTATATCCAAAAGGCAATCAAATTGCATATACCCTGTGATCCAGCTATATCACTAGTAGATCTGTATCCTAAAGAGATCTTCAAAAAGGGAAAAAGACTTATATGTACAAAAATATCTATGGTAGCCATTTTGTGATGGCAAAATGTTTGAAATTGAGGGGATGCCTATCAATTAGGGAATGGTTGAACGAGCTGTGGTATATAAATGTAATAGAAACTAATGGTGCAGTAAGAAATAATGAGCAGGCAGATTTCAGAAAAACCTGGAAACCTGTAATGAATTGAAGCAAAGTGAAATGAGCAGATTCAGGAAAGCATGGTACACAGTATCAGCAGCATTGTATTATGTCCAACTATGAATAACTCAGCTCTTCTCAGAAACACAACGATTCAAGACACATTCAAAGGACTCATAAAGGAAAATGCTATCCATATCCAAAGAAAGAACTGATGAACTCAGAATGCAGATCAAAACTTCTTAAAATTTACTTTATTCTTTTTCATGGTTTTTTTTTTCCTTTCTGATCTGCTTCTTCTTTCACGTTATATTTATGTTTTGCATGATAGTATACTGAATAAAGAATTGAGATTTCTTTATATAAAGTAAGTTCACTCCAAAATATGAGGACTGAAGTATAAGCCTCATGAGAACTTGACCTCTCTGTGAACTTTATGACTTGGATCAAGCTGACAGATCTGTATAGTAATTTCAGGAACTCCTGAACTGTATTGAGGGGACATGGTTACCTCCTTGTTGTATAATCTTGCAAAAATATACTCCAAAGACAGTTTGTTTCCTGTTCCAATTCATAAATAACTGACAGAGTCGACTCATGATCGTATTCCTCAGACTCATGATCTTATTCCTCAGTCACACACTTGCCACATGTGCAAAGTTGCTGTGCTAAACTAATTACTTAATAAGTTGGCTGCATGCCTTCTTTGCCTAAAGTCTATATAAGCTAGCAAGCCCTAAGCTTCCTTGGAATCCCATCCATGGAGATGACGATCTGCTTGGGAATTTTCCCATTCGGGACTCAAAGGCTGCTAGACCAGGGATTCCCCAGCCGAGATTTCCAGAGTCAGTGCTCTCCTGAATTGGTGATGTTTTCTTTATCCTTCTCTACTATTACTTATTATATTAGTAATCTTCCGTGTTTTATGTTGTATGAGCTGTTACTGTAAGCAATCTATTCCTTGCATTGTATGATTAAATTTTACTTTCACTTTTGACTAGTGTGTGAGAGCGTCATTTATAGGAGCGAATCTGAACTTTTCTCTAAAATCACAAAACATATACGTATAACCTATCTCACACCACCTACTATTTTTGGAAGAGAGGGATGAAGGGAGAAATGGAGAGAAAAAGTTTTGAACTCAAAATCTTAGGAAAATGCTGCTAAAAAAGTATCTTAACATGTAATCAGGAGAAAATACTATTTTAAAAAAGCATGCACTACAAATACATGAAATTAATATCATTTGGGGAAAGGCACTTACAAAGTAAATTGGAGCAAGGAGGATCAGGACAGAACCCAAATAGAAGGTAAAAATGGAAAATTTAAAGAGGTAGACTTAAAGAAAGTATGGCAAAGGTACAGAGATGGAACAAAGAATACTGTGTGAGGCTATTCCATAAAGTGAATGAAGAGGAATAATTCTGGGAAGATTGGGGCCAGGGCTTCTAGTGCCAACCAGAAGAGTAGGTTATACTAGATCCTATGGGTAGCTGGGAGCCAATTCAGTTTATTGAGTGCCTTCCCACAACACTTTTAGGAAAAGGGTGAAAGTGGGTTCAATAGGAAATCAAACAAGAATGTTCCCAAAACTATTTAAATCAGTGTCTAGTCTCTAGTCAGTTGTTAAACTCCTATGATATGCCACAACCAGAAAGCTGTTGTCTCCCAGTATCCCTCTGTGGGGCAGCGTGATAGCGAATACCTTTTAAGACCCAACACCAGGAAAATCTGGGGCCAAATCCTGCCTCGGACCCTCACTAGCGGTATGATTATGAGCATGTATTTGATCCTTAGCTTATACAGATGCTTGTGGTACACATAGCAAAGCTGTGGAGATTCAAATAAGTACTTTTAAAGACCCTCTGAATCATTACAGTGATAAGGAATCTGAAGGTCAGTGTCTAAACTACAGCCAGAGGGCCTCAATGTGGGTCTTTCCAGAAGTTCTTCCTGGGCTTAGTACAGTACCATACACACTGTAGGTGCTTCATAAATGTTTACAGACTGAAGGCAGTATTAAGGACAATCTGCCAGACCATTCAGGCTTAGAGCCAGAAAACTCTCACTGCTTTTGTTTTCTCTCCAGTGCTTGGCAAACTTAATGAGTGATAATTATTTAGTTGTTGTACAGTCAGTTGTGACTCTGGGGACCACGCACGAATGCTGCCCATAGCACTTTGTTGGCAAAGACACCAGAATGGTTTGCCATTTCCTGCTCCGGTGAATTAAGGCAGAGAGGGTCCCACAGACACTCTGTGCCTGAGGCTGGAATGGACTCAGGCCTTCCTGACTCCAGGCCCAGGGCTCCACCCACTGAGAGGCCAGGCTTCTCTGTTAACTGGCTTCCCCTCTCCTGAGTTCCAGTTCTCAGAGCTCAGCCTGGGTTGTGGGAGGGGCAGTCATCCTTCCCCCAGCTCCTTACCACAGCCTTATCCCAGATGACGGACATGCGCTCCTCCACACCATTCGTGCCCTCGGGTATGGCCGTGAAGTTGTCCTTCCCGATGGCTTTCTGAGCAGTGCTGAAGGTGCAGTGGGCGCTCCCAGCCAGGTGCAGGTCCCCACTGCGGAAGAGGGAAAACCAATGGTCAGGAAAGGGGCAGCCAAGCCCTCCACAGTGGAGTGCAACATGGGCAGCGGAGGGGAAAGTTAGCAGGGCGGGTTCCCATTTCTTGGCACTACCTTACACCAAGTCACCAAACCTCCAAGCTTCGGTCTTTCCATGTATAGGATAAGTTGTTTTCCACAAACAGGGATAAAAATAATAGCTAACAATTACACAGTGCTTATTCTATGCCACGAACTATACTGAGAGCTTTATAATAATGACGATGGTGATGAAATCTTAAATTTATATTGTGCCCACTATGCATCAGGCACTGTGCTAAATACCTTACAATGATGATGATCACAATAGCAGGTGATATTTATATAGCCCCTACTATGTGCCAGGCATTACCATAAGCACTTTGCAGTTATTATCTCCTTTGATTCTCACAACAATCCCTAGGAGATGAGAGCCGTTAATATTTTATTTTCCAGATGAGGAAACTGAAGCAGAGTTAAGTGACTTGCCTAGAACACTCAGCCAATATGGGTCTGAAGCCACGTTTGATCTCAGGTTTTAATTTACACCGATCTAGAATTCCATCCCCTCTGCCACCTTGCTCCTAGGGACCCTCAGAGCCTCCACATTTGATGGGATGAGTGGGCAATTACCTACCCAGTCCATGTCTGTGTCTGCCCCTTTCCTGAGTAGAATTATTCACTCTATGCTAACAGGGTGAGCATGCTACTCAATTTTTTCTTGTGGTACATAAAACATGACAGCTCACAATCTTACTTCTATACCTTGTTGTGCCAGCATTAATGCCACATGAAAAAAGTTCCTTAAACCAGGAAGCACATTCAATCTATTTCTGGGGTTTCAATGTGCTAAAAGTCTATTTAAACTATTTTTACAGATGGATTTGTGATTCTCAAAAACTCATGAGGAAACTTTTCACTTCATTGCTATTATTTATGTTCACAACAATAACTTCTAATGATGAATTATTTTTTAAAAGGCCAAAGATATTTATTTATGCTACTTAATTATGGAGGCTAGCTTGGAGCACAGCAGCTCCAAATATTCTCAGGGCTGCTGAGTCCAGAACGCAGATTCTAACTACAAGAAAAATCCAAGAACTAAGCACATTATTGCAGACAGAGGGCTTGAACAACTCTGAGATTAACATCCAAATACATCTATAGCACCCTTAAAAGAATGCAAGGGAGAATAGTACAAAAAGTTCCATTCCCATTCATTCCAGTGATGGTTCTAGTCCTGGATGTGTAAAATCCCCTTGCTGGGCCTCAGGTTAGTTTCTGTTTCTCTTCGCTAAACTATGCCTCTGAAAAATTAAGGGCTTGGAAACATGACTCCTGACGTCCTGGTTCTATGGCTCTGTTCTGGAAAAACAAGAGCACAGGGGCATACTAAGAACATTGACTTTATAGGCACAGAAAGGGGTTTAAATACCCCCTCTGATGTTGTTACCTGTGTGTGAGGAATGTACCTTAAACTTCCAGAGGTCTCAGTCTCCTTTTCTAAAAGATTAAAGCAGGGAAAATAAATGAATTTTGAGGTTCCTTTCACCTCTAGGATCCTATGGATGATCCTTTGCATAGTAAAATTGGAGGCTGTGCATTAATAACACTTGCCACCAGGAGGAAGCAGTGAACAACTCCAGGAACGGATGTGGCTATCAAAAATAGCCAGTGATAATAGTTTTATATTAGTGGAGCAATACCTTATACTTACTACATTTTAGATTTAAATATAGGTCATACTTCCAAAACTCAATCCCTTTAAGAGGAAAAAATGAGTATATATTAAAGATAATTACATAAATTTAACATATTTTCAAGTATATTTAGTTAAAGATTTTTGGTTTTAAAACATTTATAGTGAAAGGTTTTTTGGTTTTAACCTTTTACAAAAACATGCTTTATTTCTTTTTATCACTAACACTCTTTTTTTCACTTGCATTCTCATTCTCTTAGAAAGGGAATGGAAATATGGAATATTATAGTAAATAGGGAACTGACCTTGAAGCCAAGACTTGGATTCAAATCCCTCCACTAACACATACTATTTATACAACCTGAGCAAGTTTACCTAGGCAAGTCTTAGACTATAAGTTGAAAAAAAGATGATGACTCAACATCGGCAAACACAGTTTCCTTGCACTGGAATTTCCTGTACCAATAAAATCAAAAGTCCAGCCTGAATCCATATGAGATAACCCCTATGATATTTTCAAAAAATGCTTAACACAGCACCTGGCACATTGTAGGTACTTATTCCCTTCCTTTTCCTTTACCAAAAGCACAAAATAGTAGAATGAGTAGATCTTGGAAGTTGCCGTCTAGTTGTATCTGACTGTAACCCCATTTGGGGTTTTCCTGGCAAAAACACTGTAGGGTTTGCCAAATCTCATTTGATAAGTAAACTGAGGCAAACAGGATTAAAAGACTTTTCCAGGGTTATACAACTAGTAAGTCAGTCTGAGGTTGGATTTGAACTCAGGAAAGTAAGTTCTACTGACACTCTATCTAGCACAAAGACCTTGAGTCAATTCCCAGAGTTTATACTTGCTCCCTACAAAAAGCTGGGTAAGTCACTTCTCTCTGTGGGCTTCGGTGTTTTGTACAACGAGCAGGCTGGACAGGTGTTTCTAAAGTCCTATCTTCCAAATCTCATTCTACAATCTCTTGATTATGGGCAGTTCTCAGGATGTGCACAAGCCAGGCAGGGCTTGGAATGATCTGGGTTCCCAAGTGCTAAGTATTTGACATGCATACTTTCTGTTTCATACCACTGAGAACATATGCTCTGAGGAGCACCTGAGGGACTGTTGCTTCTGGCGTGAAGAGTGATTGTTCACCACCACAACTACACTCCCAGAAGTTTCTTGGGCCTTTAAAAAGACTATCAGGTTTCAGAAAGGTCAGGAGAGACTTGCATGAACTGATGCTAAGTGAGAACCAAGAGAACACTGCAACAGCAAGATTATGAGATGATCAACTGTGATGGGCTTGGCTCTTTTCAGCAAGAAGATTCAGACCAATTACTCCATGAGTCTTTACAAACTCTTTGCCAAGACCCCATTATTCCCCTGGCACTGGCAATGTCCACATGGATGAGAAAGGCAAGGCCAGCCTCAGGCCTCCAAGGAATTTCTAGAATTCCCAGTGGGAGCAGCGTCTGTCTCAGGTCTGCCTCACAAGTACCACATTCCCCCACGGCCCGCGGCTGGCCCAGCAGGCCTCTGCCAGGGGGCACCGAGCAGCTAAGAACCAGATCAAGCCCTAAGAACCAGATCAAGCCCACTCTGCTCAGAACTCTTCTCTGTTGCCAGCTTCCCCACTGGGAATGATCTCATCTGAGACTCCACTCTATCTTCTGCTCTATGAAAAGAGTGGCCACGGGACAGTGAGGTGAAACAGCAGGGAGCACTGTCCTGGGGACTCAGGAAGCTCTCCAGAGACACTGTCTGTGTGACTAGGAAGGTCCTTAAGGCAGTCACGACGAATAAATGAGGCAGGACCTAAACATGTCTATGTACAACACACACATACCATCATCTCATGGTTACTCTTATTCTTAGCTGGCACCTACCTTGCCAACAAGGAGTTGATGTAGTCCGGAGTGGTAGGGTCAGGACTCAGTGGGGGAGATGTCACAAAAGCAGCGGCTTTAGCCCAATTCTTGCTCCAATAGTGTGTCCCATCTGTACCAAGACTGGCTGTGATGGGTTCACCAAACACCACATTTCCTAGAAGACAGAAAAAACTACAAGCCTGATTTACTTCCTGAGGCAAAGAAGTGTTTTTAGGAGATCTGGGCTCAAGACTTGCCTCTGACACATTTTGGTTTTAAGGCCTTGGACAAGTCAACTGAGCTTGATGTAGATGACACTGATTAGAGAATCAGACCTGGAGTTAGGAAGCTGTTGCTGTTCTTGGGTCTTTTCAATTCTGACTCTCCAAGCCCCATTTGGGATTTTCTTGGTAAAAATACCAGAGTGGTTTGCCATTTCCTTTTGCAGCTCATTTACAGATGAGGAAACTGAGGCAAACAAGGTCACACAGCTGAATAAGTGTCTGAGGCCGGCTTTGAACTCATGAAGATGTGGCCTCAGAAAATAGATAAACTGCTGAAGAAAGACTAAAGTTATGACACATAAATACAATGGAATATTTCTATGCTTTAAGGAACAATGGATATAATGAACACAGAGAAGCAGAGGAAGACTTCTATGAACAGATACAAAGCAGGATGAGCAGAACCTAGAAAAGAATATCTACAGTGACTACAATCTGATAAATGGAAAGAAACCACGAGAATAAAATGATTGAAACTGAATGTATTTAAGTGACAATGACTAAGTCTGGTCTCAAAAAAGAGATATAATGGGACATTATACATGTAAAATACTAGAATAAGATCAGATTAGCTATTTTGCTAAATATTTGGGGGGTATTTTTAGGAGGGATACCTTTCTGAGAGAGGAATACATTGGGAAAGGTAGCTTTCCTGGCTCCCTTCAAGTTTCAACTAAAATCCCCCTTTATACAAGAAGCCTTTTCAATCTCCCTAATACCTTCCTTAGAATATGATTGTCAAATGATCCTACATATATCTTGTTTGTACATAACTATTTGTATGATTTTTCCCCATTAGTAGCTCCATGAAAAGCTTGTCTTTTGTCTTTCTTTGAATCCCCAGTGTTTTGCTCATAACAGGTACTTAATAAATGCTTATTGAATAACTGCTAGTTGGCTATAAAAATAAAATATAACAATAAAAATTATTTTAAAAGGAAAAAAAGGAGATGAGCACTGAAATCTCCTATCTCATACCCAGACTGGTATTTATTACCTCTATCCTCCAGTCTGAGTGTCAGAAACACATTCATCCCTGCCCTCTCATTTCTCTTTCTTCCTCATTCCAAAGTCTCCCTCTTAAAGTTATGAAGAGGCTTGGCTTAAAAAATGCCTAGCATACTCTGATTAAACCAGATGTGTTGATGTTAATCTGCCTGATTCTCCAGGGCTTTCTATAAATATTAATTCAACTGAAAAATGCATGAAAAATGAAGAAGAAGAAAAGAATGAAGGGAAAATAACTACATGGAGAAATAACAAGAAATGGGGACTGTGGAGTTTCCAGAACTATGGAGAAGTAAAATCAACCAGTCAGAAGCATTTAGCCCTAAGGAGCCACTCTCAGAAGCTGGGGCACCAAAAGCCTTGGAATCCCATCAGCAACTCAATCCATACTGACCACGAAAACCACCAAGTCTCTTTGCTCGGGATTATCTTTTTCTCTTTCCCTGAGAGAGAAAGGGAATGGAAAACTTCAGGCACATTCTCTCCAAGGTCAGTTTAATTTACTCAGTTTACTGGACATGGAAGACCCTATGCCAGACCTTCAGCGTAGACTTTCTACAACATGAAGCAGAGTTTGAACAAAGACTCAGCCCTGTTAAATCACTTCCTCAGCTGGGAAATGAAAGGGTTTGGCCCAGCAAGCCTTAAAGGTTCTTTCTGGCTCTAAATCTCTCCTTTTTTCCTGAGAAATCTTCATTGGAGGGCCAAGGCTCTGAGCAATTTCCTTCCCAGTAAAGGAACAGACCAATCCAAGAGACCAGAACCCAAGGCTCAAGTCTATCTAAAAACTTGCAATAAAATACTCATGAGAATCAGCATGGAGGTCCCCAGGATGGCTTTGCAGACATGTGTACACTGGCCTACTTTCTACTTTTCTCCATGAAAGGAAGGAATGGAACAAGGGAAACCTGGGCCCTCTTCCCAGATTCAGCCTTCCTGTAACTCAGGCACTGAGGAAAAACAGTATCTTGTTTATTATTTAAAAACATACACACAAATTGGGAATCCAAGTGAATCTGCCGGCCTGGCCAAGACAGAAAAGGTTCTCTACTCACAAGAATGGACCACCCACCTTCAGGGATGCTGGGCATCAAAAGGCAGGCTGCACTATTTTTAACAATCCCAATCACTTACATGTGGAGTTTTGTGGATTTAGCCCAAAATGTGGCATTTAAACTTACTACTGTTCATTCTCACAGCTTCTCCTCCACCCAAAACATTTCATTACTAATGGCCAGGCCATTTTCCATTCACCTGAAGCAGAAACCCAGATGGATTCTTTTGAAGCCATTCCCTTTCTCCTCTCTCCCATATTCCCTGACTGTCCCTTAGAACTTTTGTAATTACTCCCCTGACCACTCATTCTGGGATCAAGCCATCTACCAGTCAGGTTGAGGGACAAAGCCTTTAATAAATTAAACTTAAATAAAATAAACTCAGCAGAATCCACTCAGCCTTTGAAGACCATATTCTTCCAGAGACACTAGGCTAATGGGCATAGCTAGCAATGAATAATCACAGTGAGGATGTGTAAAAAATTTTAAAAATAAGGGATTAAATTCACCAGTATGTGAGGTCTTTTTCAGCTCTGGAACTAGAATCCTAAATCTTGCATATACATACATATGCCCAGCAAAGCCAAGCCGTGGACACTGACCAAGGATGCCAGGAAGGAAAGGAACGCTGTGAGAAGACAGGCCCTCCCTAAGAGCATAATTCACCTTTCTTGCGGGCTTGAGAGATGAGATCTGCAGCACTCTTGCTCATGACCTTGGTGATATAGAGAGGGCAGTTGGTTTGACTGGCAATGGTGATTGCCCGAAAAACAGCCTCAGCTTCCAGCTAGAAAGAAAGGAACCAAACATCAGAAAGGCCCTCCCCAATCAAGTTGCCAATCCTTCCACTTCCCCAAGCCCAGGTGCCATTCCCCATGGAGATGAATTGTCATCTAACAGAGAGGAAGCCGAGTTTATCAGGATCTCTGTTTGTTAAGTAAATACCTGTGCCATGTCTGTACTTAAACAAAGTTGAAAAAAAAAAATGTATTATTGCCTTTATCTTCCCATCCCACTAAATGCTGTCCCCCACCCCTCTGGGAAAACACCATTATAGCACCAGAATGTCTGCTAAAAGTCAGCAAACATCAGCTGGACCACAGCTTGAATCCCTGATATCTTGTGAGTAACCACATTGCAGGGTTAAGTCCAAGGGGCTGGTCATACCATAAATTAATTAGATCTTCCCTTACTGCCCTAGGTGAGGTCATAAGCTCATAAAAAATCCCAGCTTTGGGTTTATAGGATGCCCCCAGGATCAAATCCAATCCTTATAAACTCAAAGCAGGGATTCTGGAGCACAGTTCCATATCTGATTAGTTCATTAGGCATCATAAAGCCTTTTCATACTCATCATCTCAATAATTCTTCCAAGTTACTAATGTGCTTCTTTATCTCCAACCACCTTATATTTACTTATCCTATGTTGTGGCTTCCCTGGGCCTTTAGTCTCCCTATCTATAAAATGAAAGAATCGGGTTTGATAACCTCAGATATCTCTTCCAGCTGTGATTCTATGATATGTGTACATGCTATATACATTCTCACAGAATAAAAGCAAAAAAATTTGTCTTTGCATCTAAATGCAGTACCTTACACTTAGCAGAATACATTTTTAAATTGAACTGAAGAAGGTGGTAGAGTGTTGGGGGACTATGGCTACAAGATGTTAAATGTATAGGGACAGATGTGGGATCACTGTTAGTAGGTTTTGTGCAAATGTTTTATTTCACTGCTAGAAAAGATCGTAATTTTCAAAAATCTATACTTATTATAGATATTTACATATATGCATGTATATATATTTTTACCATACCTATTTTTAAAATGATCCCATTTTAATTGGTTTTTTGCAAATCAACTACAATGGGAATTTGCATTTTTATTAATTTTTTTTTTACCAATGAATTATAGTGAAATTTACATTTTGTAAAAATGTTAGTATTTTGCAAATGTTTTACTTTGCAAGAGGGAGGATGGAGCAGGAAGTGACTGTTATTTCTAAAAGTCTATAACTATCTTAGGCATATATTAAACCTATATTAGAGATGTATTATTTTAAGATAAACTTATTTTAATTAATAATTTTTGACCAAAATATTACATTGGGAAGAACACAGCTTACAGACAACATAGGCCTGAGCAGTTGCATTTGTATTCATCCCAAGCTACTTTCTCCTCTCTGGGGAAGGAAGGTGACATTGGGCTTCCAGATGACCTCTGTTCTCTCTCATGCTATTATCATCTCAAGTTTCTCTGTGGAGTCGCTGCTTTCCAGCGTCAGAAGGCACCACTCAAGGTACAGTCTAGGTATGCTTTGAAGTGGAGAGGCCCTGTCTTGTTCCCTGATAACTCCTCCCTCTAAGCAGCTGTCTTGACCACTTCAGTTCCCTATGACCTCACCTCTGGCCTTTGATCTCCCTCTCTCCCAGGGTGGCATGGATTTCCAACACTTCGGCAACCTGACTATCTTTGGAGGGTTACATCACCCTCTCTGACTTCACCCACAAGAGCTTCCAAGGTTCTGACAGATGCTACAGCTGAAAGGCCTCTTATTAAAAAGAAGAAAGGAGGGAAAGAGACAGGGAGCCAAACCAGAGAAGGCTAAAATAGGCCTTTCGTTGAAATCCCCTGGCCCCTGGCCCACTGCAGACTCCCTCAGTGACCCAGCTGAAGGAATCTATCTTACATGCACAGTGGTTATCCTTTAGAAATGGTTTCGAGAATGGCGCCAATTAGCCCAAACCAACCTACCCTGTGGAATTAATCTGGCTTTATTTCCCCACATAGTGATGACTAACTTCACGGGCAAAAGGTATTTGGTCTATAAGCCAGGAACAAAGCAATTAATGAATTCTGATGACAAATTCAAGTAATAACAGCAGCAAAGGGGGCTCATTAGAACTAGGGGAGGACTGGATACTTCTATTTAGCTGGTTTTTTTCCTCCTCTCACTTAGTATCAGCTTAAAATTGTGGAACAGGAAATTGTGGAATGTAAAACTCCATTCTATTCATTTAAGTGCAAGACACAGAATCAATTTAGGTGGCCTATCCCTTATTGCTAGCAGGGCAAACTTTACAATGCTAACCTGCCATTTGTAGACAAACAACTTTACAGGCAGATGCCATCATGTCAAGTATTCTGAGACACCCATCTAAACCCTTCTACTGTCTCTCTCTCTCTCTCTCTCCTCTCTCTCTCTCTCCTTCTCTCTCTCTCTCCTCTCTCTCTCCTCTCTCTCTCTCTCTCTCTCTCTCTCTCCTTCTCTCTCTCTCTCTCCTTCTCTCTCTCTCTCTCTCTCTCCTTCTCTCTCTCTCTTCCCCCTTCTCTCTGTCTCTGTCTCTCTCTGTCTCTCTCGTCTCTCTCTGTTCTCTCTCTCTCTCTCTCTCTCTCTCTCTCTCTCCCTCTCCCTCTCTCTCTCCCCCCTTCTCTCTGTCTCTCCTTTCTCTCTCTCTCTCTCTCTCTCTCTCTCTCTCTTCTCTCTCTCTCTCTCTCTCTCCCCTCTCTCTGTCTCTGTCTCTGTCTCTCTCCCCCCCCTTCTCTCTGTCTCTCTCTCTGTCTCTCTCTGTCTCTCTCTCTCCTTCCTCTCTCTCTCTCTCTCTCTCTCTCTCTCTCTCTCTCTCTCTCTCTCTCTCTCTCTCTGTCTCTCTCTCTCTCTCTCTCTCTCTCTCTCTCTCTCTCTCTCTGTCTCTCTCTGTCTCTCTCTCTCCCCCCTTCTCTCTGTCTCTGTCTCTCTCTCTCTCCCCCCTTCTCTCTCGTCTCTCTCTCCGCTCTCTCTCTCTCTCTCCTCTCTCTCTCTCTCTCCTCTCTCTCTCTCTCTCTCTCTCTCTCTCTCTCTCTCTCTCTCTCTCTCTCTCTCTCTCTCTCCCTTGCCAATCCTGAACTAATAGATAAAGGAAATATGAGGCAACTAGGTTATATAGGAACATGAATTCTGTATCTGGAAGAAATTAGTTTAAATCCTGCTCTTGACACATCCAAGATGAATAAGCCAAGATAAGTCAACCTCTCTCAATCTTATTTCTGTCATCTGTAAAATGGTAATAATAACAATAGCACTTATCTCACAGGACTGTTAAGAATATTAAGAGAGATTAAATTAAAGAGATCTATAAACCATAAAGAACTACATAAATGTTGGCTATTATGTTTATGATAATATAAACATCACTATCATTCCAAAGAATTATCAATTTCAGAATGGGAAAGAATCCTGCTAACTGTAGATTTGGAGGACATGGAATATTTAATGATTAACTTAAATAACATCTATAGCATGTTAGAAAGCAGCTGAAATAATCTCTTCCACCTGTGTCTCCATGCAGAAAGCTTAAGCCAAGAATTCTGAAATTGACATAAATTTAAAATATAGGACCATAATTAATAGTGAATCCCCAGCTATATTCAGTAATGAAGGTTTTCAAAAGTTTCCTTCCCATGGCCATTCTTAAAGGTCTAGGGATTTCATCTGCTTTAATGAGATTAAGAAAGGAGATATCCCACTCTCTTTTGGCAATCCCCTTACAATTTGGGTGTATTTTCTGTTTTTGTCAGCCAAAGACAGCTTTTGACAAAATGCTTCAACATAGTTCTCTTTATCGATTTTTCCCCCAATCTCCAAGATGAGTGCATACACAAATGTATGTGTGAGCAAACACACAGTTGCCTATTTGAGGGATGTGCACACACACTAACAGTGACCGCCAAACATAAATGCATCTGACATAAAACAAGTTGCAGGATGTGAGGAAGAAAACCTGCTTCTGATAAGAACGTGTCTCCAGGGAGGGCCTGGAAAGAAACACAGAGGCTCCAGGTTTTGTTTCTTTCCTTCCTTTTTTTGCCACTTACCTCCTCTGGTCTACTCAGCACATGGCCTTCAGGGCCAGTTATTCCAATTTCCAACATCCGGGCTTGTTCCTGGAAGGATGAAAAGCCAGATGTCAACAGATACCAATTAATTGCATCAGCAAAAAAAAATGGAAAATTCTAGAGAATGTTTCCATCTAAGGATGGAGGCAGAGGGAAGAATATTACCATGAGATCTCTAACCAGAATGATTATGGAACCACTGAGTCCAATTTATAGATGAGGAAACTGAGTCCCAGAGAGAAGACACAACCAGACGTAGATCGTGGCTGAGATGAGGTCTGATCTAGGAGGCAGTGCTGCTCAATGGTGAGAGCTACTGAGCAGCATTCAGATCCTGTTCTAATACTTCCTATCTGCATTAACTTGGGCAAGTCAACTTCCCTTCCACAGGCCTTTGTTTCTTCATCTACAAAAGCCTCTGAGTTTCCTTCCTAATTCAGCTCTACAATCGCCTAAGTCACAGCCAGTCTTTACACTCGACTGATGGAGCATCCTCTTAATTAACAAATTATATTTTTATCTTTGACCAGCACCATTCTATGTGTACAACACACTGGTTCTCCATATCCCCCCTCTGCACCACACATGTGGTCAGACAATTCCCTAGAATTCTTCTGCTCCGTTGGCAGGGGGAGTGCGAACAACAGAATTAATAACGCTGCTGAAATCACACATACTTCCAGCATGCAGGTGTGTGCACTTGAAGCATGCATGTGTACACATCTCAAACTACAAAATACGCAGGAAGGTCCTCCAGGAAAAGGACAATACCTGAGAATGCTTGCATCTGCTGAGCACTGAGCTGTACAGCTAAACTAGAATTTGGACTACAGACATCGCTGCATTCTGAGCCTTCCCTACTAAATCATTTGCTAAATAGTGACAAGGAGGACTAAAGAACATTTCATTTCCTCATCTGCAATTCAGTAAGTATTTATGAAGCCTACCCTATTCATCCCTCTTTTGGGCTCCAGTTTCTCTGGATACCAACCCCTATCTTCACTTACTACGTGGCAGAAAGAGCATGCAGTGGATGCTCTATATAATGCTACTAATTTGTTTGATTTTAAAACACTCTTTCCTACCCCTACCAGATAAGTTCTAGGATACTTTGGAAACCTAACAATAGTTATACAGATAAAAACATCTATATAATGGAAGGAGCAGTGGTTTGAGGTCCAAAGACCTGAGTTCAAATCTTGCCTCTGCTTATTACCTGTGTAAATTTAAAGCAAGTTACTTGCTTTCCATGAACCTCAGTTTTGTTATCTTATTCATTTATTATTTGTTTATTATTAAAGTGAAGGTTTGATCCTCTCTAAGGTCTCTTCCACCTCTAAATCCTGTGATTCTATAAATCACAGTTTGACCTCTAAATTCACAAACCATTTTCCCAGCTCTTCAAATAAAGGGTGCTGAGCTAGTGGGTTCATGGGCTGTCAGATTAAGACAGTAATTCTGGAATTATCTGTGACAGGTCACCCTGATTAGTTCTTAAAATAACAAGCTTCATTCCAAGAATGCATGGAAACATCGAAAGTCTGTTCTATTGTTCTAGAGGTTTGCTTTGGTCATTCTGGGGTGAAGAATGAAGATAACTTATACCTTTGAAGTGTTCATTTCCACAGGAATCAAAAGACCTTCCTTTGTTTGGGAGCAATGAGGTGTTGAGAACAAAAACAATTCTTTCAATGTGAAAAGCATTTAAGATTCACCAGGCAATATTTTTTCCTTTTTTCATTCATTGCCCCTTCATTCTTATTAAAAAGGAAGAACAAAAATGGACTGGACATTGAGATGATTGATATTTTTATGTGCTTGCTTGTACTAGTACTGAAACTATTCAACTATGAGACTGTAGTCCCAGTTTTTCTCTCTCTCTCTCTCCTTTTCTCTCCCTCCTTACGTTCCCCCCTTTCCCTCTTTCCCTTTCCCTCTTTCCGTGTGTGTGTGTGTGTGTGTGTGTGTGTGTGTGTGTGTGTCTTTATGGGAAACTGAGTCTTCCAAATATTACCCAAACTGGATTTACAACATCCCTCACTTGATTCCATTCCAGAACAACAGACAAACATCAACATGCTGTTTCCAACCTGGGCCTGGCCACCTCTCTCTAGCTCCATACTTTGTAGAGGACCACCATATGACTGCCATACTAAATGTGGAGACACCCAATTGGTTTGGTTCTACTGCAGCCCAGAATTCCCAGTTCAAAGAATACTACTGCTCTGGCTGCAGCTACTTTCAAGACAAATCCTCTATAAAATGAAAGGGTTTCATTACATGATCTCCAAGGTAGCTTCCTCTTAGCAAATGCCAACCAAGCACCCAAAGGCAACACCCTTACATAAGCTCTAGGTATTCTAGTGGCAGAAGAGTCACAAGAGCCCAGGTTATTAGATTCTGCTATTAATCTACAGTCTTGCCTCATAGATTTTAGTTTTGTTTTGTTTTACTCTGTACTAAATGGAGCTAAATTTATTTCTTCTTCTTTAGTTTTTTTTCTATAATGATTTCAAAATCCCAGGGTACATCTGCTGCCTTCTTTTACACAACAAAATCTCTCATAGCCAAGGCTAAATTTAATAAACAACGCTGGAAATTCCTCCAATTGAAAAAGTACCCTCAATTGTTTTTTATTTGCTAGGAGGCAATGAGCTCCCACAGCCCTTTGCTATCAAGAAACAAAGACTCCAAGGCACACAGTCTTAAGAAAAAAGACAAAGAAGGGAGTTTCTTTGAAAAGGTCACCATAATTTTTCAATGTAGCACAGATTTATATTTGGTGGGGAGCTCAGAGGTGAGCTCCTTCATTTTATAGATAAAGAAATTGTGGCTAGAATAAAAAGGTTAAGTAGCTTATGCAGGATCGCAAGCTAGATGTATACAGAATAGCAATGGAAACCAGAACTTCAAAGACCCAGGTATTACCTGCTATATCATTTCTGCCTTCTCAAAATAAGTCAAGAAGTACCCAAATTAGGTCTATGGAGAATCCTGATGAAGTCAAGAAGACTTTTACTAGCTGTATGACCTTAAATAAGTCACTTAACTCCTGTTTGCCTCAGTTTCCTTATTTGTAAAAAGGGATAATAAAGCACCCACTTCCCATAATTGCTGTGATGATCAAATAAGATATTCATTCATGTAGTGCACTTAGCATAGTACTAGGCACATAGTAATTGTTATATATGTGTTAACTATCATTATCATTGTTGTTGTTGTTATGTATTAAACCTGAAGTCAATTGAACCAGAGTTCAAATATGGCCTCAGACCCTGGGCAAGTCATTGTCTACCTCTGTCTCCTCATCTGTAAAATAGGGGAAATAATGGCATTTCCCTCCAAGGGTTATAAAAAAAATGAAATAATGTTTGTATGTTTGTAAAATACTTCTTAAAGTGCCACATAAATGCTGGTTATCATTATTATTATTATTATTATTATTATTATTATTATTATTATTATTATATTTTTTTATTCATTTTTCCAAATTATCCTCTCCCTCCCTCCACTCCCTCCCCCCGATGGCAGGTAATCCCATACATTTTATATGTGTTACAATATAACCTAGATACAATATATGTGTGTAAATACCTTTTTCTTGTTGCACATTAATTATTAGCTTCCGAAGGTATAAGTAACCTGGGTAGATAGACAGTAGTGCTAACAATTTACATTTGCCTCCCAGTGTTCCTTCTCTGGGTATAGTTATTTCTTTCCATCATTGATCAACTGGAAGTGAGTTGGATCTTCTTTATGTTGAAGATTTCCACTTCCATCAGAATACATCTTCATACAGTATTGTTGTTGAAGTTTACAGCGATCTTCTGGTTCTGCTCATTTCACTCAGCAACAGTTGATTTAAGTCTCTCCAGGCCTCTCTGTATTCCTCCTGCTGGTCATTTCTTACAGAGCAATAATATTCCATAACTTTCATATACCACAATTTACCCAACCATTCTCCAACTGATGGACATCCATTCAACTTCCAGTTTCTAGCTACAACAAAAAGAGCTGCCACAAACATTTTGGCACATACAGGTCCCTTTCCGCTCGTTAGTATTTCTTTGGGATATAAGCCCAGTAGTAGCACTGCTGGATCAAAGGGTATGCACAGTTTGATAACTTTTTGGGCATAGTTCCAAATTGCTCTCCAGAATGGCTGGATTCTTTCACAACTCCACCAGCAATGTATTAGTGTCCCAGTTTTCCCACATCCCCTCCAACATTCATCATTATTTGTTCTTGTCATTTTAGCCAATCTGACAGGTGTGTAGTGGTATCTCAGAGTTGTCTTAATTTGCATTTCTCTGATCAGTAGTGATTTGGAACACTCTTTCATATGAGTGGAAATAGTTTCAATTTCATCATCTGAGAATTGTCTGTTCATATCCCTTGACCATTTATCAATTGGAGAATGGTTTGGTTTCCTATAAATCAGGGTAAGTTCTCTATATATTTTGGAAATGAGACCTTTGTCAGAACCTTTACTTTTAAAAATATTTTCCCAATTTGTTACTTCCCTTCTAATCTTGTTTGCATTAGTATTGTTTGTACAGAAACTTTTTAGTTTGATGTAATCAAAATCTTCTATTTTGTGATCAATAATGATCTCTAGTTCTCCTCTGGTCATAAATTCCTTCCTCTTCCACAAGTCTGAGAGGTAGACTATTCTCTGTTCCTCTAATCTATTTATTATCTCCCTCTTTATGCCTAAATCATGGACCCATTTTGATCTTATCTTGGTATATGGTGTTAAGTGTGGGTCCACATCTAATTTCTGCCATACTAATTTCCAGTTTTCCCAACAGTTTCTTCTGAATATATCATTATTATTATTAATTATGATTATTAGTATCATACCCAAGTGATTGAGGATACAGCTTTTTGTTGGAGAAATGAATCAAACAATTGCTGAGAAACAGCATGACTAGTGAGGGGAAAAAAAAAAAATCAATGAATCTAGTCAAGAGAACCGAGCCCAAATTCCAGCAATATGTTGTGCTGACATCAGGAAAGTTAGGGGCAGTTAGATAACTCAGTGCATAGAGTGCCAGCCAAGGCAAGATCTGGACTCAGATACATAACACTTACTAGTTGTGTGACCCTGGGCAAGTCATTTAATCCCAATTGCCTCAGCAAAAGAGAGAGAGAGAGAGAGAGAGAGAGAGAGAGAGAGAGAGAGAGAGAGAGAGAGAGAGAGAGAGAGAGAGAGGAAGAGAAGAGAGAAGAAGAGAGAGAGAGAGAGAGAGAGAGAGAGAGAGAGAGGGAGAGAGAGAGAGAAAGAGAGAGAGAGTGAGAGAGAGAGAGAGAGAGAGAGAGAGAGAGTGAGAGAGAGAGAGAGAGAGAGAGAGAGAGAGGGTGAGAGAGAGAGAAAGAGAGAGAGTGAGAGAGAGAGAGTGAGAGAGAGAGAGAGAGAGAGAGAGAGAGAGAGAGAGAGGGTGAGAGAGAGAGAGAGAGAGAGAGAGAGAGAGAGAGAGAGAGAGTGAGAGAGAGATTAGGAAAGGCACAGAACTTGAGTATTCATAACAGGAAAGGAAACTAGTTTATCTGATGCAAAGGCTTCTCCCATACCTCCTTGCCCAGTCCTCATCTAGCTAGCATCCACATCTGTGATGAGGATGATTTAGCCCCTCTGACAGTAGCTAATGCCTTCTACTATTGGATGGCACTCCTCACTGGAAAGCTTTTCCCCCATGATGCACCAAAACCTACTTCTCCATCCCAGCCTAATCCTCCCTCTATGCAAAAGTCCTTCCAAATCCATTCACTCTTCTGAGGCTCAATTTCCTTCTTTCTGTAAAATGGATTAATACCTCTTCTATCTATCACCTCACTCGCAGGGCTGCTACAAAGAAAAAACACCTCTTGCACTGTAGATAGTAAGACAAGGGCTGACCCTCAGTTGTACCCCCTCCTTTCTGGGCGTCTGGCTGCTAGAGATGGGGCAGTCAGGCTAGTTCCTCTAACCACTCAGAACATAGCCCATACTTCCTCACAAATGACCCACTTGGGCTTTGGTGTCTAAATTTCATCATTCCTATGACAGGTCACTCAATATGCCTAGGAAAACCAATGGGATTTCTGCAGCTCATTTTAAAAAAAAACCATTCTTTTATCATCTCAAGGCAGTTAAGTTCTATAGTCCCCAATAAGGTTCAGTCTTATAAAAATTTTTCATTTCCCCTTTTCTACCCTGAAATAGATTCTGGTCCTAAAAGGATTTCCTTTTAGGATAATGACTCTCAAGCAACTGAGTCTTGTTTTCATTTAGGAAAAATCTCCACTGAGTTTAGAAAAACGATATAGTACTGTGGAAAAAGCAACACACTGGGCATCAAATGATCTGGGCTAAAGTCTATGCTGTCGTTATTGTCGTTTCATGCCCAACTCTTCCTGATCTCACTGAGGGTTTACTTGGCAAAGATACTGGGATGCTTGCCATTTCCTTCCCCAGCTCATTTTACAAATGAGGAAACTGAGGCAAACAGTATTAAGTGATTTGCTTAGGGTCATGTAACTATAACTAAGAGTCTGAGGCCATACAGGAACTCAGGAAGAAGAATCTTCTCTATCCATTATGTTACCCAGCTGCTCCAGTAATGACTCCATAAAATGTTTTACATATATATTTACATACATATATCAGCACATTTGAACCTTGCAATAATCCAGATGGTATTATTGTCTCCATTTTGCAGAAAAGGCAGTTGAAGTTGTGCCCTAGATGTGGTTGAAAGAACGCTGAACCTGGAGTCAGGAAATCTTTGGGTTCAAATCCTGCCTTAAAGAGTTACCAGAAAGTCACTTAATTACCACAGATCTCTTTCCTCATCCATAACATGAGAAAATTGGACTCAGTGAGTTCTATAATCCCTTCCAACCTGAGATCTATTATCCGAATAAGTAATCCATTCCAACAGAGAGAAGTCTGGGACAGATGGAAAGCATGTTCTCATGGACTGGACAATTACCTGCGCGATGATATCTCCATTTTCTGCGTGAACCTGAGCAATGGCACCCAGTTCTGCAAGGCAGGTAAAGATTTCATAGAGCTGAAATGGAAAAAAGATACTAGTTGTCTTCCTTTGAAAAACTATGTACTTGAACAAAAAAGGACCCTCAAGTGCCCAAAGGAAAACCTTCTTCTTGGGGCTCCAGTTGGCTATCCACTAGAAAAAATTGATCTCGGGATAAAAGATACTGGCACTGGAAACCAAGTCAGCATGAATGACCCCAGCAGCTATCCTCTCTCCCCGGAATAAGATTCCCAAAGGAATCTTAGAAGAGGGAAATTCAGGGGGAAACATATTTCCTTAATATCCTGGATCACTTTTCAGATTTGGCCCTATGCCATCCCCTAAAGTAGGATGAAGATAGCCCTGGGACTTGCTAATAACACATCTGGTTCTCAGGGAGGCCTCCTCTCTGATCTGGACTTCCCTTTCCCCTGGGAAACATAACACCAGTCAACTACATCCCTCCCCATGACTTCTACAAGGACCTCCTTGGAGAAACAGACAGAGGCAGGCCGGTATTGATCCCCCAATACAGAACACTCCTAACTCTGTAAGACTCCCAGGGCTTCGCTAAGTTGGGGCTGTAGGGTAAAAGAGGAAGGAGAAAAGCAATAAAGGAGAAGGAGAGGACCACCCTCTTCCCCAGCTGTTTTTCAAAGGAGACTGTGCCCATGGAAAGAAACTCTAGCTCTGGTTCCCCAGAACTGTGCCAACCCTGCCTCCTGCCTTATTAAATATATAGCTGAAGGTGCTCGAGATTGAAATGGAACTCAGGCCGTCTCCAAGAGCAACTATGTTGCTTCCCAGGGCCAAAGAAACCCCACCCACCCACTCCCAGACCAGATGGCCAAGTCATTGTTACCTCTGTGTTGGAGACCTGATACAAATCCTTGTAAGCCATGTAAACCATGAAGGAGTTGACACCTGTAGAAAAAGGAAGGGGTTGGGGAGAGGAGAGCAAGAGGTAAATGTAGTCCATATGCTACTTGTACAGCTTCAGGCAATTCAATTAATTTCTCTGGGATTGTGCAAAAATGAGGGAGCTGGAGCTGACCTCTGGGGTCCTCCTGTGGCTAAACCTAGGAACCCATGATTCTATTCACTATAATATAAGCCTTTACTGACATCTGCCTGAATGATCCTACAAAAGCCCCCAGCAGATCTTCCCAGCTCCAGTCTCCCTCCTGCATTTGCAATATAGCCTTCATTCAGCTCCAGAATCTCACTTATGCTTAGTTCTCTAATATATAAGTAAATGAAAACTCTTGCTTCACATTCAAAACCCTCCATAATCTAAGTTCCATCTTACCTTCCCTGCATTCTAACAATACTTTCTTCCAGGCACATTTCCCATCTCCATATCTTTGCTCTGGCTGTTTCCTCTGTCTAATGTGGTCAGTCATGGCCAATTCTTTGTGATACCATTTGGGGTTTTCGTGGAAAAAGATACTTTTTGCCATTTTCTTCACCAGTTCATCTGATAGATGAGGGAAACTGAGTCGACTATGCTCAGGGTCACAAAGCCAGTAAGTATCTGAGGCCAGATTTGAACTCAGAAAGATGAGGCTTTCCAGGCCCACCTAGCCACCACATTCAATTACTGAATTCCGATCCTTTAAATGCTCTCTTTTTCATGAAGGACTTCTGTGATCGTCCTATCCCCCTTGCAGCACCTTATTTAACTGCATTAGTTTCTCTCACATAGCACTGTTCATTATAGTTATCCAAGTGTCTTAGTCTGCAAACTCCATGAAGGCAACAGTTTCTCTCACACTTAGCACAGTGCTCTGCATAAGCTTGCACTAAATACAAATTTATCAAATGAATAAATGAAACAAAAATGTTTTTAAAAAGTAAATAAATGAGTGGCCAAGATCATGAAATCCCCAATTTAGAGCTAGAGGAAATCTCAGATTTCTGAATGCCATCTAGTCCAAACTCCTCCTTTGCACATAACAATTGAGGCTAAAAACAAAATTAAATGTCATCCCCAAGGTCACAGGAGTAAAATAAGAGACCCAAGATTTGAACCCACATCATCAGACTACAAACCCACTACTCATTCCAATGTACCAGGCTGATAATTCTCCTTTCTTTTGATGGATCACTTTTGTCAAACACCAAGATGCTAAATTATGAGGATTCCCATAGTTATTCACAAAACACATCTATAACATGAAATCCAAAAGCCATGAGAAAAGACTAATGTTCAATTCACACACGTCAGGAAGAAAAATAAGTATCCTGGTTTCTAAAGAACAGACAATACTGATCCCAGTTTTGCAAAATCTAAGCAAGGAAGAATTATCTAGTCCAACGCAATGCTGTAATCTTTTGGTTCATCACTCCATCATCCAATGAGCTGTCTGTCCTCCTCACTTTTGTGTCATTTGCACATTGGATAAATGTGCCAACTATGTTTTTTCCAAGGAATTAATTAAAATTATTGAAAAACACCAGAAGTCAAGCACAAATTATGGAGCCTCCACTAGAAACATCCTTCCAAGATATTACTGAGTCATGAACAACTTCTCAAATTTCTGTCTCTTAGGACCATAAATTCATTCATCAAAGGAAGGTCAAAACCTCAGAAATGTTGGTTGTTTGTTCTCACTGGAGAAAGGGACAAGTTTAATGAACTAAATATCTTTTTCCATTAAGAAAAATCTCTTTGCCCTAATCCTCAATCCACAGGCTTCTTGCTTAATAAACTAAGGGTATTTCTGAGATTTATGTAGTTTCTAAATGTAGAGGGGTAAGGGATGCAAGGCATTTCTTTGTAAGGTGATTCCCTCTCCAGTCATATATAAAGAAGGTATTATAGAAGAATGGTCATGGAAGAATACTCAGAAGAATACTAGAGGGCAGGGAGGAATCACTTATCCTCTCAATCCCTTTAAAAAATTCTTAATTGATCTTTCCATCCCACTAGCAAATGTCCTGTATCTCTTCTCTCTTTCATGGCGAACGTCTGAGAAAGAATCTATAATAATACCTTATCCAGGGCCATATCCCAGATAGTTCCAGAGGACTTTGCACCTCCTTTCCTCACTGAAATCCAATATTTGCATATCATGGCATCCCCTCCCTAATGCTATGGTTCTCTTCAAGAACAAAGGACAAAAAAACAACAATAATAATGTCTCTCCTTCCTTCTCTCTTCTGATGTTAGAACCTCTGCACTCTGTATTCACACTCATCACTTAACCAAAACTGCTCTATCCAAAGTTACCAATAATATCTTACCTGCCCAATCTATCCTCCATCTGCCACTTTCTGAGCCTTTGCAGCCCCTGACGTCACTCACACTTTCCTGAATATTCCCTTCTTCCTAGGCTTCTTTTTCTTCTCCTGCCTATCTGACTGTTCCTTCTCAGTCTCTTTTGCCTTGCCGAGTGATTCTTATCTAGCCTTTACCTCTCTCCCATTATCTCCATTCTTGCATTTGCAACTAAGTATCTTGAACTAGATGTCCTACCAATCCGGCATGTCCAACACTGAACATATTGTCTTCCCCCCACTCACCACACTCCTCTTTTCCAAACTTCCCCATTAGTGACACTGTTGCTTTTAATCAGCCAAGTTTGGAACCAAAGCGTCATCCTTGCCTCTCACTCTGTCTTAACCCCCACATGCACATGTGCATAATGTGTCCAAGACAATGCTATCTTTACAATATCTCTTATGCACATCCCACCACAATTATCTATACTCTCTTCTGAGAATGCTTCCGTCCTGGTGCAGACCCTCATTCCCTCATGCTTAAGTTACATGTTAAGTTACTTAACTACTTTTTATCGCCACTTCCTCATTTATAAAGTAAAAGTAGAAAATAGCACCTTCATCTCAGAATGGCTGTAAGAATCAAATGAAATAATATTTGAAGAGAATTTTGTAAGCTATAAACCACTACATAAATGCTAGCTATTGTTATTTTTATAATATAATTATAGCAATAAAGAAAATTGTTGATTGACTGGTCAGGCAATATTCTAAAACTATAAGTTAGAAAAGACTTATTGACCACCTTGGTAGAGGGGGACTCTATGATGTTTGTAAGAATAGAATTTCCCACAGTTTTGAACAAAAAAGGGGAGAGAAATGTTATTACTGTCTCAGGAGGCAGGGAAGGAAGTGGAGTATGGTGAAAATCTAGAGGATAAAGTCTGTTCTTTTTCAAACCTAATTTTTTTTAAATAATGAATTTAACAATGATTAATACACATGAACATTTCAGTATACAATGGGAAAGAAGCCCATCTTTCTTCACAAAACTTCACCAACCTATTATCTTTCCCTTCTCCACCCTCCTAGATCACTATTTACATCCCCAATAAAGGAATTCATCCTGTACTTCCTTTTGACACACCATTTATTTGTCTTGTATTATTTCACTTTACAAGTATTTGCACACTGTTGGCAAATGCCTTGAATGCCCTGACCAATCCTTCTTTTTAATGCTGAGTGTACACAGTGGGCACTCAATCAATATTGGCTGATGGAGATATTGACAGAAGGCCTTAGAGAACAAAGATCCTTCCACAGAGAACCCAGACTCATTCAGTCTCTTTGAAGGGGAACTTGTGCTGGATGCTTCAGAAAAAGGAGAACTTTGTTTCTGCCCCTAACACAAAGTTTCTAAAGCAAAAGACACTGCCCCACATCTGAACTTGAGGAGGTGGAGCTGCAGAGCCTACCACCTCAGAGCCTACCCTACTAAAACAATTTTCCCTGTTCCCTATTCTTTCTGAAAACCCCAACTCATCATAAAAAGGGGAAAGGACCCACATGTGCAAAAATGTTTGTGGCCGCCCTTTTCGTCGTGCCAAGGAACTGAAAATTGAGTGGATGTCCATCAGTTGGACAATGGCTGAATAAGTTATGGTATATGAATGTTATGGAATATTATTGTTCTGTAAGAAATGATCAAGAGGATGGTTTTCGAGAGGCCTGGAGAGACTTACAGGAACTGATGCTGAGTGAAATGAACAGAATCAGGAGATCATTATACACGGCAACAACAAGACTATATGATGATCAATTCTTACAGATGTGGCCCTCTTCAACAATGAGATGATTCAGGCCAAATCCAATAGACTTTTGATGGAGAGAGCCATCTGCATTCCAAGAGAGGACTAAGAGGATTGAATGTGTATCACAACATAGTGTTTTCACATTATTTTGTTGTTGTTATTTGCTTGCTTTTTTTTTCTTTCTCATTTTTTGATCTGATTTTTCTTGTGCAGCATGATAAATGTGGAAATATGTATAGAAGAATTGCAAATGTTTGACCTGTATTGGTTTGTCCTCCTAGAGAAGGAAGGGAGAAAAATTTGGAACACAAGGTTTTACAAGGTTGAATGTTCAAAACTATCTTTGCATGTATTTTGAAAATAAAAAGCTATCATCCAAAAAAAAAAAAAAAAAAAAAAAAAAGAAAAAGAAAAAAAGAAAGAAACCATATCTCAGCAGAGTGAAAAGTTAAGAAATGTGGGCCCATGGAAAACAGGGATCACCTGGGGAAAAGGAAGTTGCCTTGCTCACCTTTGTCCTTAATAAGGTTCTGAACTTCTTGCTTGACTCTGTCATTCCAATGAGTGATGTCCACATGCAAGGAGTAGTCACAGCAGGTCTTCCCATCTGCCCACTCTCGCCATTTCTCAAAGGCCTCAGTCAGGCTGGATTCTGGGTCAGGGACCACGTGGTCGACTGGACAAGGACAAAAGAAGAAAGGCTAAAGTATCTTATTCTTGATCCTGACCTTGCTTCTGGACACCAGTGACTTGCAAATAGGTTCTGCTACACATGTGAGGCCAGGTTTTCCTGATTCCCAGGTCTAACATTCTTCTACCATATTGTAGCTGCTTCTGCCACCTTTAGCACTTTTACTAGCCCAACCAAATGATATTTCAAATTGTGGTTCCAACATTAGTACAAAATCTGAGACTGAGTTCTTAATTTCTTTAATAAAAACCATTTTTGGAAACCCTCCTAGGAAACCTTCCATAAGATAGCAAAAGGAGTTCCCACAAAAAAAATTTTTAAAAACAGGCTGTGATAAGATAAGAACAATCTTCAAGGAAATTTTCTGGGGTTTCAGGAGCTTCCCCCCTGAGATCTAAAACTTATATTTTCCTTGCCCTGAGATTCCATATCTGAAATTAAGGTCAATCCAGTCAGGGGCAAAGTTAAATTATCCCCGGTTATTTGGCAATCTCTTAGTTCACAACATCCACCTCCCTCCCCCCCTTGGTAGTAGTTAGTGGTGAGGGAATGTGGTGTGGTACTCAGGCATTCCAGCTTCACTAGCATCCTCACCCAAAGCAGACATTCTACAGCATCACAGACAGAAGTTTATAGAGCAACTGTACTCGAGCTCCCTCTAAGAGCCAATTTCAGGGCTGTGAAACCATTGGAGGCAGTCTGCCTTAATTATAAACTCTATGAAGGCAGGGGCATTTCTCATCACTTAACTTTTCTGGGTGTAATTTTCTTCATGGATAAAATGAAGAGTTGAACGAGATGACCTTCCTTTCAGTTCTAAATCGATGCTAAGAGTCTCCTGATTTTGCTTTCTTATTGAATTAGCAAATAAAATTTAGGAGCCACACTGAGCCTATATTCAATTAAAAATTTTGCTCAAAGAGGCCCAGTCAGACTGCTTCACTCCCTGAGTTTGTGGGACAATGTCATCTTGACATTTGGTCCCAAACCTTACCCTATCGCCTCTCCAAAGAGGAGATTAATGGTATTTGGACAGAGGAAGCTAACCAGTCCCCCCCACACCCTCATCCGGGTAGTAGAAAGCATGGTTCCAAGACTATTCACTCTATCACATTCAGCCAAAGTGCACTTATCAGAAAGGAAATGCACCAAACCACTGTTTAATAATGTTTGGCACCAGGGGCCCCTGTGGGCAAGGCAGCTGCTGAGAAATCAGCTGGTAGGGACCAGGCCCCTCCTTCTGGCTAGGGAGAAAACCTGAGTCTCAGGCAACCTCTAATTGCATCTGGTATGACTGATGCAATCCTTTAGAGGGGGAGATGAGAGGGAGGAAAGAAAATTCTCTTCCTCCAATCAGCAAAGAGAAGAAAAGCTGGACCCTCTAGGATATCTCTCACCAGCAAGAAAAGGCACTTGAGAATAGGCAGAGTAAGGAAGAAAAGAGGGAGAGAGGGAGAGAAGGAAGGAAGGAGTGAGAGACAAAGGAAGGGAAGAAGGAGGGAAGGAAGGGAGAAAGGAGGGGAGAAAGGGAGACAGGAGGGGAGGAAGGAAGGAAGGAAGGAAGGAAGGAAGGAAGGAAGGAAGGAAGGAAGGAAGGAAGGAAGGAAGGAAGGAAGGAAGGAAGGAAGGAAGGAAGGAAGGAAGGAAGGAAGGAAGGAAGGAAGGAAGGAAGGAAGGAAGGAAGGAAGGAAGGAAGGAAGGAAGGAAGGAAGGAAGGAAGGAAGGAAGGAAGGAAGGAAGGAAGGAAGGAAGGAAGGAAGGAAGGAAGGAAGGAAGGAAGGAAGGAAGGAAGGAAGGAAGGAAGGAAGGAAGGAAGGAAGGAAGGAAAAGGGAAACAAGAAAAGATAGCTACCACTAGGCCCTTGCTAACCTTAAAGACAAGAGATTTTATGCAATACCACATAATACAGTTTTAATCCTCTCTTTACCAAGACCTGTAAACCAATGGGTTAAAATGAGATCTCCTTTCTCTGTCTACCTCCCCTTGGGAACTAGCTTGTGACCCACTGGCCCAGAAAGTCCTCCTCTGCCCTGTTCAGGACCCAGATCTTCCAATGCCTCTTATGCTAAAACAAGTGGACAGAGACCTCCATACCCACCAGCACCATGGATCCCACCATCTAGACAAAGAACAATTAAATCTATATCAAACAGTCTCACTCACCTCCCAGGCCAATTTAACTGGTTAAGAACTTAAGAAATAAAGACGGGGGAAGCATATGACTTGGCCCTGAAAACAACTTACTGATCATGGTGGTCCCACCAGCTAAGGCGGCTTTAGTCCCTTGGAAGAAGTCATCTACCGTGGTCATTCCCTTGTAGGGCATCTGGAAGTGGGTGTGAACATCTATGCCTCCGGGGATGACCATCTTCCCATGAGCTTCGATGGTCTTCACTCCTCCAGGTACAATCAGATTGTCTCCAATTTGCCTAAAGAGATGGTGACAAATGACCTCATGTTTACTATGCATAAAGGTTGTATATACTTGTATGTGTGCATGTTGTTCCCCTCAGTGGAATGTAAACTCCATGAGGGAAGGAAATTTTATTTTTCTTTTTGTATCTGCTGCACCTACTCCAGTGCATAGCACTTAAAAACACAAAGATGAAAAGCTGAAAAAAACCCTAGAGCCATTTTAGGGATAAGGAAACTGAAGCCTACTGAGGTTTGTACACGGTCACAATCATCAGAAACAGTATTTGAAGCCAGGACCTCTGAATTCAGAGCTTAATAAATGCTAGCTGATTAATTTCTTATCAAAAATTCCCTTCCAAGTAGCTCAAAGGCTAACATGACAATATATCATCAATTAAAATATATTTAATATATTGTGCTTGGTGCTTAAAAAAATTATAGACAATTATGAAAAACTTAGTTCTTCTTAGGAGTTCAATGATTCAAAATAATCCCAATAGAGTTTGAACAGAAAATACCATCTGCATCCAGAAAAAGAATTATGGAGAATGAATGTAAATTAACACATGATATGTTCACTTCTTTTTTCTGTTTTTTTTTTCTTTCCCATGGATTTTCCATTTTGTTCTGATTTTTCTCTTCCAATATGATTCATAAAGCAATGTGTATTAAAATAAATGGGAAGAAAATTTAAATGATAGCATCCTTGAAATCTACCTTACAATCTATGAATAGGTCAAAGCTCCCAAGTATATGAAGATATGAAGAGAAGTTTGGCATCAAACTGATACCCATGAAATGTTTTATTTTATATTTATTTCCAGTCCTAATTTCTCTCTTTTCCTCCACCCACTGGATAGGCAAGAAATACAAAACCCATTACTGCTTATAAAATCATACAAAACATATTTCCCCTTTGGCCAGTCCCTCCCACCTCTTACAAAATTAAGGAAGATAGAGAGGGTCAATTATGCTTCAAATGACAATCTAAGACCATCATTTCTCTTTTTGGAAGTGGTTAGCATTTTACATCACGAGTCTGTTGGAGTAGTGGTGAATCATTGTTGATCACCATTACAATATTGCTATTATTATCTAGAATATTCTCCTATTCTGCTCTCTTCATTTTCTATCAGTTCATGGAAGATTTTCAGCTTTTTCTGAAACCATTCTGCTCATCTTGCCATTATAGTCATTTACCACAATTTGTTCAACCATTTCCCAATTGATGAGCATCCCTTCAATTTCCAATCCTTGGCCACCACAAAAAGAGCTGTTATAAATTTTGATGCACATAAATGTTCTTTCCCTTTTTATCTTCCTGGTATCCATGAGATATTAAAAGACTTAGAGGAAGACCTCCCTGAGGCAGTACAGTAAAGCAATGACTGAAGTCAAGGAAATCTAGGGGTCAAATCCCAGGAAGGGGTTGAGGAAGTGGAATACAAAAACCTCTGGGATCCTTTCAGTTACAGAAGTGCAAGTAAGTGATTCGATCTGAGACTTCTAGCACACAGAAGAAGATTGTCTACTGGAGATTTGTGGGTCCTCACATGAACAAGAATCACACTATGAAAAGCTATAGAGGGGTGATGATTGGCATTTGGGGGGGGAGGGGAATTGTCTTATCAGTGATTTCACTATTTCACTAAACCATAATAAAAAAACAGATCTCATCTCAACTAAACTTTATCTCTCCTCCAAGGTATAGAGCACAGAGCTTGACACACTACAACACTTAATATTTGTTGAACTAACAATCTTTTTTTCCCTCAAAAAAAGGAAATTAGATACAAATCTTTTAGTTATTTTGTGGATCTACAACTATACTTGATATTTTTATTTGGTTTTTCTAGGGGCCATAAGCCTATGGAGATACGGTCACAGTGTTTGGGGATCCTAAGTAAAATAATGAAAATGGAAAGCTAGAAGAAATGGCTTATGAGGGGAATGCTTTTTTAAGAATATTAATTTAATTAATTAAAGAATGGAAGCTCTTCTATTCTAGTTATTAGTTCATCCTGGCTAAAGGGGAACAATTGGGAATATTTAGTTTTTGGTTTCAGCTCCTCCCGTTTTTTTGACAATTCATCAGTTGTCCTAAGCCAGTAGCTCAAAAGAAGAGCTAGTGGTTAAGTGAAACTGGGAGTTTCTACAGCATCAGCTCTTCCTGTTAAACCAGCATCCTGGCAGGTACTAAGCATCGGGGAAAGTTATGGCACTGTGCTTATCCTTGTGCCTGGTACATAGTTGGGACTTAATAAATGCTTTCTGTCTGACTAACCATCAATTTTCCTTATCTACTTCATCACTCACCAAGTGTTCCAGTACTCCACTGAGAAAGGGGAGGAGGAAAGGAGGACAGGCTAATAGTGTTCATCCCAATACAGAAGTGAAAACTGAGGCACAGAGCATCCAAGTGACTTCCCTTTAAATCACACCACTGGCACAGAAGGAACACATGTTCCATTGACAAATCAATGCTCTCTTTTCTGAACCAAATCTGTAAGTGTTGAGTACATTTACAATGGAAGTAATCAAGAATTATCACATAATAATGGAAGTATCACATTAAAATCTAAAAGATAAAATTCTGTATCACTATTATTTTTATATTCTAAGTAACCAGAAAAATATCTGACACCTAACAAGAGTTTAATGAATGCTTGGTGAACACAATGACTCACTGTGATTCCAAAAGGTGATGAAACTTGCTGCCTAAGTTCTGGCAGAGATGATGGACTCAAAGTGCTAAATCTATTTCGGTATACAACCAAATAGGGAATTGGGGGGATCTGCTTTGCTTGACTATACATATTTGTTATAAGAGTTTTGTTTTTCTTTCTTTTTCCATAGGTAGGAAGGGGGCAGAGATAAAAAGGGAAGAAATCAGATTTTCTTTAATTGAAAAAATAAAATTTAGTTTTATAAAATGCCTGGTGAATTAAATTCACAATGCATACAATTTATACATATTATTCACCTTTTATGCACATATAAACCTGTTAACATTAATTCTACTCCCAGGTAATGTTTCAAGTCCTAAAATCAGCATGCATATTAACCTGTAAATCATAGTTTGGAAAATCCTCTACTCCTTAAGGAAGTGTCTCTCAAAGGTCCCTGGAAGTCCCCAAAACTCTTCCAGGAGGTCTATGAGAACAAAACTATTTTTCTAATAATACTAAGACATTTTAATTTCCAATATGGTAAATATCAATAGATATATAAAACACAAAATTCAAGATCCATGAATCTAGTTTTTAACAAATCATCTTTTCATATACATGTAATATACATATAATGTGTTTTAACATGTGTAATATGTATCATAAATTATAAATTTTCTATTACAATATACAGGGAACTAATTATATAGATATGTTGTTCAGTTGTTCAATCCTGTGCAATGTACATGACCCCATATGGAATTTTCTTAGCAGAGATATTTGAGTACTTTGCCATTTCCTTCTTTAGCTCATTTTACAGATGAGGCAAACAGTGTTAAGTAATTTGCAGGTCTTTCTGATTCAGGACCCCTGCTCTAACCACTGTGCAATCTAACTGCCTTATATAGAAATAGCTATCAAAATATGTATATTTCAAAATGCATTTATGTGTTATACTTAGTTTCAACAGATATTATAAAGAGAATCAATTATATTTCAATATAATTCTTAGTAATTCATAATCCAATAATAATAATGCAATATATGTATTTTGAAAACTGCTTTAATACAATTTGTTCTGTTTATAATCCCATGTATTTTACTTTATGTAAAGTAGAAGGGAATTGAAGGAATCGAAGGTTTCATTCACCAGAATGCCAGTGTTCCATGTCACAAAAAAAGGTTCAGCCCTGGAAAAAGGCTGCTCAATGCTAGTTTTTGTTCACAGCCAGGGTCAAAACAGCCACATGGCCAGGAAAGGTTCTATCTGGGGGTAGTGAAATGTTTACTACAAAGTCTGCCAAACTCCAAGTTCTAAAATTTAAACATATATATGTATACATATGCCTAGATGTGTATGTTATAAAAATAATTCCTTCTCTTAACTCAAATACCCAAAGAGTTCCGATGGTTTTTTTTCCCCTTCCACAATCTGGCATTCTATTTAGGTTCGTTAGGTATCAAACTCTTCACTAAAGAATCTGAATTCTTTGGACTTCTCCAACTTTTCATCCCTACTAATAATCTTTTCTTCTTTGTAACACTTTTTCTCTCCAACTATGTGATCTTCTCAGTGGGGTTGATATCAGGGTCTGGTATAGAACCTTATACACAGATGCCATATAAATATTCATTGGCCAACAAATGAGCATTCATTCCATTGATATGAAAAACTGAGTTCTGTGCAGCTCTTAGATTTCAGGAATGATTTTTTTTTTTTCATGAAAAAAAGGATTTAACTACTTCCAACTTGTTCCAAAAGAAATAGTCCTGGTGGGGGACTGGTATTCTCATAATAAAAACATCTCACTTTTAGCATCATTAGGCTTATGTGACTCTTCTGCAAAAGTATCTAAGTCCAAAAGAAGCCTTGAAAATAATTTAGCTCTTCTTTGTCTTCTGTCTTTCAATAGCATCAGGTTCATCCTGGACCAATGAGAATCCCGGTCATAAGAAACATTCTACAATTTCCCTCTGTAATCTATTTCAGTAATCATAATTGTCCCTCATTAGTAAGTCTTCTCTACAGCTAACATAAACTCCCTCACATAGCAACCTGAACCCATCACATCTAACTCTGGCCTTGGTGGAGAAGAAAAACAGTCTGTCCTTGGCTGTCTGAGATATAAGGCCCCTAAACATGTTCTTCTCTGATAAAATGGGAATACATTATGTTCTAAGGGAAAGTCACAAAGCCTAACTGCTCTTTGGGAAGGTCCAAACAAAGACTTAAGTTTACAGATATATGCAAAGTTCCTTCACAAAAGCCAAACTTGGAAGGCATCAGTTCCCATCCTCTGCCATAAACATTTTTCAGCATTCTAAGGATATTTTCAGAAGAGGCTTGGGACATTTCTTTTTCTAAAATATATTTGTTTAAAACTTAAATACAAAATAGAAAAAGAAAAAAAGTATTTCCATGTATAGCAGAACATAAGAGAGGATTTAAAATATGAAACAATAAATTTCCATTTCAAGAAAGTCTATATAATGACTACTATACATTCTGTTCAGAGCTGTTCATCTTTTCTTTGCTTCCTACTAAGTTGTCTTCTGTTTCCTATTGTGTTCTTTTTAACTTTATTCTTTCCCCCCTTTCCTCCCACCCACCTTCTCCAAGAAGGCTCAATTAAGCATGGAGACAGATTGTAAATATAGATAAACATACATATACATATGGATATATATACACATATACATAATGCATATATACATATATACATCTGTGTATGTCTATACTATGATTATTTGTCTTAGATTTCTATGAAAGTAGATATCCTTCATAAACAAGTTTTCTCATATTTTCCACCA
This sequence comes from Sminthopsis crassicaudata, assembly GCF_048593235.1. Lineage (NCBI taxonomy): Eukaryota > Metazoa > Chordata > Mammalia > Dasyuromorphia > Dasyuridae > Sminthopsis > Sminthopsis crassicaudata. The sequence goes on from NC_133618.1 coordinate 397,006,359, forward strand.
ACTTATCAATACACTATAATAATACTGCAACTTATAATGTCTGATTATTTTAAACAGTCTAAAACAATACTGATTAATATGGCTGACACAGTGTAGTTTCCCTATGTTTTCTCTTTTGATTAAATCTATTTTAACTTTAACTTTGAGATCAGCTTGGGATATTTCTCTAGCTGGTATGAGGGGAATTTATCAGCCTAGTTCATAATCACAGCATCCTCTTGCCCATATTAAAGGATTGGGCCCTATATTTTAAAAAATCATCTCAAAATAATTATAAGGTAATCTTTCTGAGGCTTTTTAACTAGTATGGTATGGTAGAAAATGTGCTGGGTCTGGAGTTGGAGGACATGTGTGTGATCTCTCTGTACCTCAGTTTCCTTATGTGTAAAATGAAATGGCTTCTACAGTCTAAAACTGTGGTGCTATGGACCATCCTGCATATTTCTCATAAATGTGACTTTCCTTTAACCTCAGCTCACAGTAAGTAGACTCCCCCTGACACTCGATCCAGCTGAAAACTCAGAAAGCTAAAACCAGGAAGGCTGGAGGAGCAGCAGTCAGAACAGGAGGGGGCACCTGGGACACAGGATGCTGACATAGCAGATGTCTGGCGCACAGATGATATGATAAGCGTACTTCTTTCCACTAACGATAGGCAAACCTCATTTTATTCCTGATAGGCTGTGAATTCATGGAATCACTTCAGACTTCAAATAATACAGCTGGGTTGTATTTGGAGAGTGGGCCACTTTACCCAAAAATCCCAGGATGTATCATCCTGTTAAATGAATAATTATCTCCTAATGCTCTTACTGTAGACATCATTCCCTGCCACCCTGCTTAATCTGTCATAACTACCAATCTGTCAAGGTCCAATGCAAATTTAGCTCCTCTCTGAAGCTTCACCACTGCTCTACCCAGAGGAATATCTCCTTCCTCTGAAAAAACCAATAGTGCAGTAGACACAACAAAGGATTTGGAATCAGGAAGTCCTAGATTCAAACCTTGTATCCATCACTTACTCAAAGTTCTCTGAGCCTCAGTTTCCCCATCTGAAAAATGAGGAGGCCAGCTGGCCTTGATTATTTCTCAGGTCTCTTTTTAGCTATAAATGTTATGATTCCATGAAATCTAACAACTCTTACTGTCTTTACCATTCATTTAGTGATTGACTTGTATTGTGTGTGTCTATTTCTCCCTGTTAGATTAAGCTCCGTGAGGGCAAGTCTATATTCTCCCTCCTGTTTAATTATGAGCCCAGCTCAGGATCCATTAGTGCAAAGTCCCAGATTTACATACCAGAGGTCACCCAACCCCATCCCACAATCTGGACAAGGGCTTCTTCGTGAACCTTACTCTCATCAAAATTGGTTCCAAGAGGAAATAACATTCTCACTCAAGATAGGCATAAAAATCTATCTTACTCTGAAGTAATAGGGGAGGAATGGGATAAAAGACAGGGCATATTGGAGGAGGGAGCGATGAGAAGCAAAATACTTTTGAGAATGGATGGGGTGAAAGGAGAGAGTGGAATAAATGGGGGAAAAATATCAGCAATAGTAATTGGAAAAAAACAATTTTGGAGTAAGTTTTTCTGATAGGGCCTTACTTCTCAAACAGAGGGAACTGAATCAAATTTATAAAAAAGAAGAGCCATGTACCCCCAATGATAAATGATTAAAAGATATGATCTGTGCCCAAAGGGATAAAAATTCATGCATGTCCTTTGACCTAGCAATATCACTACTGGGCATGAATACCAAAAGAGATATTTTTTTAAAAGGACCAACATACAAAAGTATTTGTAGCAGCTCTCTTCTCAGAACAAAAAAAAAAAATGGAAATTGAGGGGTTGCCCATCAATTGGGGAATGGTTGAATAAATTGTGGTATATGATTGTCATGGAGTATTACTGCTCCACGGGAAATAATAAGCAGGATGCATTCAGGACAGAAAACCAAAAAACAGACCTGGAAAGTCCTCCATGAACTCAAGCACAGTGAAATATACTGCATACAAAGTAACAGCAATGTTCTGGGATGATTAGATATAGCAGTACAATAATCCATTACTATTCTGAAGGACTTATGATGAAAATCCTATCCATACCCAGAATAAATTGAGCTTGTCTGAACACAGATTGAAGCATATTCTTTTTTTTTTTTAACTTTATTTTTCTTGAAGTTTTTTTTTTTTTTTTAAATGAGAGTGGGAGGCTTATGTTTTCTTTCACGACAACTTTTATGAAAATGTTTTGTATAACTTCATATGTGGTTTCTTAATAGGGCTTGGAGGTAGGAATATGAGAGAGAATTTGGAATTCAAAAAAAATTTTTTTTAATGAAAAAATAAATTTTAAATGTAACTGAAAAAATTAAATAAAAATAAATAAATTAAAAAAAAAAAAAAGGGAAAAGAAAATGGGCTTCTTCATCCACTTGGTTTTTCCTATTTTAATGATCAGGCCAAACTTTTTTGAATGGTTATGAAATGCATCTAGGAAGTTCTGCAATGTTCTGGGGCTTGATGCAACTAGAATATTGTCAATCATAAATGGGAGTATCACAGGATTTACTAAACTACAGCCTGCAGGCCAAATCCACCCACCTTGTTTTTGTAAGGCCCAAATGCTAAGAATGGTTTTTGCATTTTTAAATAGTTTCGTTGTTTCTAAAAAACATTCTTAGCTTGAGGGCTATACATGGTGGCAAACACATCTGATGAGCTTATAGCTCCCAGTTTTTATTATTTTTTTATTATTGTTATTATAATCAGATGTGGAACAAGGTTATCTTTGTTGCTAGATTTTTAAAGAAATCTGAGATAATAATTATATATGAAGGGGAGACATTTTGTTGGAAGAGAACCCATTAAGGTAGCATTTTATTCTACAAATCTAACCATTTATAATCAATAATTAAATCTTGTATTCTCTACAGCTTTCAATCAATTATGTGATGGTAAAGATATGACTCAGTAAAAAACATTGTTATAAAAACTGTTCCCTACTAAAGTCTTATCAAAGATACCTTAGATAACAGATATAAAGGTGGATAATCATTAATTCTCTTGGTTATCTTGGGGGGGGGTAATTATTTTCTATTTAATTAATATATTCTCTCCCCTTCAGATATCTTATAAATCAAAGCCTCAGTATATTCACATTGTATCTAATCCAGCCACATTCCCTCTTTTTATTGTTAGCACTAATTCTTCTCTATAAACACATGTGAGACTGTCATGTTAGAATTCAGGTATAGTAGTTCTATTACCCTTAATAGTTAATGTATATATTATATCATATATGTAATATATAATAGTTTATGTACATAATATATAATACATATATCAAATATACATATATCCTCCAGCCACTTTCCCCTTTTTATTGTTAGTATTATTTCTGCCTTCTCTATAAACACATGTAAGACTGTGATGTTAGAGTTCAGGTACGGTAGTTCTAATACCCTTAATAGTTAATGCATATATTATGTTATGTATATAATACATATGTGACATATACATATATCCTGTATTATGTGTATATGCAATATATGCCTATATACATATGTCAACTATTAAGTTTTATATATTTGTCATAAAAATCTTTGCAGATTTTTGCCATTTTTCTTCTGTCTGATGTTATCTTTCCATTTATATTCTTAAATATGCTCAATATCACTTTGCTTAGTTGGCTGGGAAAAGACAAAAATATGAAGGACCTTGAATGCCAAATTAAGGAATTTGTTTTCTATGGAAGGAGAGAAGAAAGAAACAATTATCTACTATATGCCAGATTCTGTTAGGCACTTTATAAATATTATTCAACAGATGGATAGTATTATTATCACATTTTACAGCTGAGAACACTGAGGCAAGCAGAGATTAGGTGACTAGCCAGTTCACAGCAGGTGAGTGTCTGAAGTAAAATTTGAACTCAGACCTTCTTAACTTTAAGTCCAATCCTCTATCTATTAACCATCTAATGAATGAATGAAGCTTTCCAGGGCGGAACGATAAGCTAAAAGATGTGCCTTAGAAAAATGGAGAAGGATGGTTTAGAGAAGAGAGAATGGAAACAGGGAGCCAGTGAGAAGGCTGCTATACCAGAAGAAAGGTACTGAAGGAAAAGTGAGGAATCAAAAATAATGTTGAGGTTATGAATGTGGGAAACTGGAACAGGGTTGGTGCACTTGAAGAAACAGGGAAGTTAAGTCAAGGGGAGAGCTGAATTGGAGGTACTTTGGGAATATCTAGTTTAAAATGCCCAATAGGGAATATGGGCTAGGTGCTCAGGAGAGAGACTAGGTCTAGATATATAAATCTGAGGTATTTGTGTAGAAATCATTAAATCCATGGGAGCTGATTAAATCAGTTTTTAAAATAAGAGTGCTCATGACAGACTTTTGGCATATATCTAACACAAGATGAGAAAGGGATGCACAAAAGAAATTGAGAAAAAAAGTGTTCAGACAGGTAAGAAGAAAAGCAGAAAAAAACAAATTTACAAAAACTCTCAGAGGAGAGAATAGTCAAAAATGTCAAATTTTAAAAAGAGGTCAAGAAAAAGGATAACCTACAATACCTTATCTTGTATGGGAAAAAATTAGCTTACATGTTCTAAAATCAGTGCTGAGGTATGACATGGCAAGGAAGTCTAAATCCAGTTTAATTCCGTTCAAAATACATTTATTAAGTAACCACTATATGCAGTCCATGATACAAAGCTTGAGAAAATATGAAATGAGAAAGATATTCACACCCCTGTGGCATTTATAATCCAGCAGGAATTTCAAATCCATAAATAATTAGTTAAAATAATATTAAATAATTAAATTTCAAAATTTCAAAAATAAATAATTGATATTAAAAAATTTCAGGAAAATACAATGTGGCAAGTGTTGGATTTAGAGGGTAAATGAGAAGAGTTGAGAATAATCCCAAAGTAGGGGCAGCTAGATAGTGCAATGGATAGAGCACTAGCCCTGAAGTCAGGATCACAGGAGTTCAAATCTGGTCTCAGACACTTAACACTTCCTAGCTCTGTGACCCTGGGCAAGTCACTTAATACTGATTGCCTCAGCAAAAAAAAAAAAAAAGAGAGAGAGAGAGAGAGAGAGAGAGAGAGAAAGAGAAAGAAAGAATAAACCAAAGTTATAAATTTAGGTTCATGAAAATATGGGGTTAACATCCATGGGAACAGTGAAACTGGAAGGGAAAGGTAAATTACAGAGGAAGATTGAAAGAGAGAAATTCAGTTTTGGATATGCTGAAATTAAAATGATTGTTGTTTTAATATTTACAAGGCTGGTGGAAATGTGAGACTGGAATTCAAAATAAAATTTCAGTATTTAGAATTAAAGATAGATGGGAAGGGAGAGAGAAAGAGAGAGAGAGAGAGACGGGTGTGGGGAAGAGAAATCCATATATCCACAACAATAATACAAAATGACATATGCTGAGAGAAAGGCAAACATTTAATCAGGAAAAGAAAGAATAGCATACATACTTTATTAAGCCATCTTCCATGTAGATGTCTGCATAAAAGGACTGGTCATCGTTGACTATCCTGCCCCCTTTAATAAGAAGACGGTCACTCTAGAAAGGAAGGAAAAGAAGAGTTATTGTAGCCTCACCTGAAAAGGTGTCACTCACTATTTTATTATTGTAGGACCAGCATCATATTCTGAAAAAAAAAAAAAAAAAGGGGGGGGGGGTTGTTGAATAGATAATATCCTCTGAAATCTAGTAAAGGTTTGGCATGACCAGCTAAATTCAATTTAACAAACATTTTTTGTTTGTTTTGCACATCTACTATATGCAAAGCTTTGTCCCTGGAGCTGGAGAAAATTATAATATAATATATATAATATACCTATAATATAAAATATAATAATTATAATAATAATAACTAATAATTAAAAGATCAGATAAAGTAGTCTCGCCCTCACATATTTTCCAGTCAATTAGCAGGTAAGATTTAAAAACATGCTCTGCTTCTTACTTTCCAAAAAGACTAAGTTTCATCTATCTAAAGAACTAAAACTAGCTTTTTTTTTTTCCTGAGGCTGGGGTTAAGTGACTTGCCCAGGATCACACAGCTAGGAAGTGTTAAGTGTCTGAGACCAGATTTGAATTCGGGTCCTCCTGAATTCAAGGCTGGTGCTCTATCCACTGTGCCACCTAGCTGCCCCCCAAAAAACTAGCTTTTAAAATACTAGGAAGACATTTCCCCCCTTCATTGTGCAATGACATCTGGGATTAGGTGATAGAAACAGTAACAATAGTCTCATTGTAGAAGGGGAAGAGCACTTATTGGGTGCTCTTCAGCACATTCTTGGCTGAAAGTAGACTATTTAAAACTAGCAGAGCCCCCTTTTCCAAACTGGGCTGTTCCTTAAAAGAGGAAAGCATCCAGAAAAAGAATGGTGACCATCAGATCTAGCTTGAAAGTTAAATGATTTTTCATTCCCAACCACAGCAAGAAAACTGAGAAACTAGGAAGAGGAGAAAGCCATTTTGCCGGACACAACCTGAATAGACTGAATTTGACAATAGTAATATAAACTTCAGGCAAAAAAATTCTTGCTTTCCACCAAGCCAGGAGTTGGAACAACCAGTGAATCTCAGAGTTGGCAACTGGAAGGGATGGACCTCAGCCCATCTCATGAATTCCCTATACAACTTACCCAACAAGTGGCCATTCAGCCTTTGCCCAAAAATCTAAAGAAGGAAATCTCTAATGGAAATGATGTATCACCTCAGTTGGGACAGCTAGGTGGGTGGCTTGGTGGAGAGAGCTCTGGGCCTGGAGTTGGGAAGACCCGAACTCAAATCCAGCTTCAAATACTTAGTAGCTGTGTGATTCTGGGCAAGTCATTTAATTTTTCTGCCTCAGTTTCCTCAACTCTAAAATGGGAACCATAATGGGGCCTGCCTTGCAGGGTTTTCATGAAGATCAAATGGGATAATTGTAAAGCACAAGCACAAGATCACCTCTAATGGGGAAACAAGACAGCACAGAGAAAAGGGCCGTGGATTTAGGAACAAAGGACATAGGCTGAACTACAGCTCTACTATTTTCTAGCTACTAGATCACAGGTAGGCCTCAAGCTTCCCAAGCCTCAGTTTGCTCATTTGGCCTCTCTAAAATCAATGAATGCCAGGCCACGGACTCCGGTCATCGGACCCTTTGAAATCTCTTTCCCAGAATCTGCAGTTCATGCCAAATTCCTTCCATGATTTCCTCTCCTCCTCTGTCCTTCCCTACAAAATTCCCATCATGTGCACACCCCAGGAACCAGTTCCTCCTCATTGATGAGAATCAGATCCAAAATGGACACAGTCTTCACTGATTCCCCCAGCTTGCACAGGATGGAATTAGATGACTTGGGTTCTGGTAGTGAAAGGCTCCGGTAGATGTCTTGATTATGATGTAATAATCCCATGAAGGGTGTTTAATCTGTTTCCCAAATATTTCATCCAGCCTCATCAACTGATTTTCTTGCTGTTCCTCCCATGACACTTCACCCTCCTTCTCCACGACTGTGTGTGCACTTGGCCATTCCCTGGAAGAGAAATGCATGTCCTCCCTAGCTCTATCTCATGGAATCCACTCACAACTTTCAAGACATAACACAGGAATTTTCTCCATAATGCCCTTTCTGATCTCCCAAACTGCTGAAGCTTTCCCCAAATCTACCTACCTTGCTTTTAACTACCTCATCTATTTCCTCTCTTTGTCCAAGTGGTCTATAGTAATGTCACTTTTATAACTATAAAATCTTCAACCAAATGCATCCCATTGCAATTCCTTCACATTTTCTTTTAAATAATCAAATAGCACTTAGTGTTCTTTCACCCCCCACATTCCTTTTGTCATTCTTCTTTCTTGAACATCTACCCCAAAGAGGACATCTCTCAAATTTATCTGAGGACCAAAGCCTTTTCCATTATCCCACTGCACTTGTGTATACACTATATACCTCCTTCAATAGTCCAGACAATAATTCCAGACAGTGACTAATTTTCATTCTTGTATTCCCCACCAGCAAGCACACATAGTAAATGCACAATGAAATTTTTGGAACAGCTTTGTCTCTTTTTCCCCATTCCCTTCCCCATCCCTACCTCCCAGTCTCAGAATTTCTACATTTGGTATCTGGCATAAAAATGGATGAGTATCTGAATGTCTATATAGTATTTATAGTATTTTAAAGGTCAGTCTTAAAAAATCATATTCTCAATTTATAAAAATGATTTCTTGATTGTGTGGAGTTAGAAATAATTCCCTATGCTTATTATTCCTGACTCCCTAAATTCCCCTGTCCTTTGAGGAATTTTGTATGTTGTACGTAAATGTTTTCAATTACTGGCTTGACAGGCTGATAGCAAACTACTTGAGAAAGCAAAGAATGAAAAAAATGCACAGCTTCCCTTCTTCTATCCCCCTGCCCCCCACAAAATCCTAGTAACAAAAATTAATGGCTCCAAGCCCCGGGCCAAACATAACAATAATTTCTGTGATATCAGTTCCCTGACCACTTGAAAAGGGTGTTGCCTTTTTAAAAAATAAAAATTGTATCAAAGGCTTTTATTCTGATGCCACTGTACTTTCTGAATATGCCCCTCTTCCCAATCTGTTTAGCAAACCTTTTTCAGGTAACCAAGAAAAACAGGTAAAAACCAAGGATCACATCAACCATGTCTGACAGCATATTTCCTCTCCAAGGAAAGAATCCTAAGATCAAAGATGGGAGAAAACATAGAGATCATTTATCCAATCCCCTAATTTTACAAATGAGGAACTGGAGGTCCAAAGAAGCTAAATATTCTTGTTCAAGATCATATGGTAATAAGTAACAAAATTCAAACCCAGCTCCTCTTATTCCAAATCCAGCCACCTTTCTCATTCTCTTTTTTTTGGTGGGTCAAAATTAGTTATTAGAATTACACTACATCTGACACAACACTCTTTCATGGGCTTGTGGTTTTTCCTAATCCTGCTTATATCACTGCATCCATTAAGACAAGTTTTCCCATGTATCTCTAAATTTCTCATGTATCATTTCTTCTGGGACAGTAACATTCCACTATATTCACATGCCACAATTTGTGCTGTCATTCTTTTTTAAATACATTTTTAGTTTATTAAGAATTTCCCAATTACAGGTAAAAAAATTTTAATATTCATTTTTGAAAATTTTGAGGTCTAAATTTTCACCTTCCCTTCTGTTCCTCTTCCAGAGCTCTTTGAGGCAAGTAACTTGATATTGATTATACATGTCAGTCATGCAAAATATATTTCCTTATTAGCCATGTTGCAAAAGTCAGAAAAATTAAGTTTAAAAAAGTATGCTTCAATCTGCATTCCCACTTTTTTATTAGTGGGAGTTTATTAATTCTTTTCCTAACAGGAATAGACTTTATTTGTTCTTTTTCTGGAGGTAAGAGCATTTTTCAGCATTAGTCCTTTGGAATTGTCTTAGATTACTGTCTTGATCAGAGCAGCCAAGTCTTTCAATTGATCAGCATTAGTACTCCTGTTACAGTGTATGATGTTCTCCCAGTCCTGAGCAGTCAGGACTATGGATGTGTGAACTGGATTACACCAATCCACAAATACCCACTCTGTAGCTAGGCTCTGCTTAAGGATACTGTTCCAAAATTTTAGTTAAATATAGGACTGTTCTTTCTTCTAGCCTTTGACTTCCTTGTGTCATAAGGAGCTAACATTGCCTGTTAGCTGCCTTTGGTTTTTAAAGGCAGGATTGAGTGTGTAAGGAAAGATGGATAAAATAAGGCTGTCCAACAGGGATGGAATTAAGGCCCCACCCAGGAACCCACCCTTGTTTTCATGATAGCAGCCAAAAGTTACATCAGAGTCAAATGAGGAAAAAATATGTTTCTGAGAGAGGCTTACAAAGGAGGTTCTAACTGGATCAGGCTTGAGAAAACAGAGGATCTAAATAGAGAATTCTCTGAAAGGTCAAGGTGATAGAATTTTAAAGGGAAATTAAACACTCTAATAAGACTAATGGTCAAAGCACAGGAACTTCCTGTCCCACCAAACCATATACAATCTTTTGTCTGTTTTTGGGATGCATACTCAATTTAACTACTATTCTTAACAAGAAACTAAAATTTTTATTTTATAGCAAAGAAATCATAGGGCCAGAGATTGAGTTATAAAGATCATCTAGTGTTAACTCCATCATTCTACAGATGGAGAAATTGAAAACCAGTCTGTAAATGGTAAAATATTTAATTCCTAATTTTGCATTTACTGCCTAGGCTTATTAAAAATGTTAAAAAAAAAAAAAAAAAACCTGGGATCTTCTCCTGAAAGCTAAGTTGTAAACCTGGAGTTAGACAGATCTGAGTACAAATTTGTCCTTAATACTGTAAGATCCTGGGCAAGTCACTTAATAGTTTTCCTCATTTGTAAAATGAGGACATCATAATAGCATCTACATTCAGAAGTTGTTGTGATGATGAAGTAATTAATGTTTATAAGATATTTTGCAAATTTTAAAATGTTATATAAATGCTAGCTATTGTTCTGTAGTGTTACTGTAGTGATGTGGCTAACACAAAAAGACTGAGTGATTCTTTCTTTAAAAGTAGGAATTATTTCATTTCATTATCTTTATCCCTTTTAAATTCCTTCTAATAGTCCAAAGTATTATTTTTCTCCTTTTTTAAATTTTATTCTAATGTATGAAATTAAGCAAGCATTTCCATAACATAAAAAGATGATTGTACATGAAACTTCAAGGTTTTTATATATAACTTCCTATTTCTTTTAAATATATAAAAATTATCATGTAAATTTCTTTTTTTCTACCCTCCCCCACTCTAGATAGCTAGATAAACACAAAATATAGGTAAAAATCATTCTATACATACTTATATATCATTTCTTTCTCTAAATGTAGATAACATCTTTCTTTGTAGTTGAGTATTTATAACAGTCAAAATAGTTTAATATTATTTTTCTATTAAAAGACTGAACTCAACTGGTTTATGAAGGGGAAAATGAGACCTTTTTTAAACTTCTTTTTATCTTCATTACTTAGCAGTGTCTGAGCACAGCAGATGCTTAATAAATGCTTACTGACTGCTTTTCTATACTTGTATCCATATAAGACAGTGGAAAACTGCCAGATTTGGAATCAGATGACCTGGATTCAAATTCTGACTCCATCACTTATTGTATAATATTGGACAAGTCCCTTAAACTCTGTGGGAATATATGAAGTTCCCTTTAGTTCTAAATCTACGTGGTTCCACAGATTTACAATCATCATTATCCTCCTCCTTCCGGCCTCAAGTCTGGAGATGTCCATAACTGAGCCCAAGCTATTTCAGTGAGTGACAGCTAGGAAACAAAAGCTGCCCTAAGCCTATCCCACCCAAGAGAATGAGTGCAAGTGTTAATCCTAGCAGAATTAGTACCATTCCTAATGGTATCTGAAACGCCTTCAGATGCTAAGTGAATAATCCTCCAGTACCTCTACTCTGGCCAAGTTCAACAAGTGAGTGAAAGGGCTGAGATGAATATATTAGCCCAGGGATGGACCTTAAATAAAACAGAGCAGAGACACAAGGGAAAGGAAAATAAATTCAAGCAATTTCAGTTTGCAAAAGACAAAAGAGAAAAAGCAGGGAAAAGGGGGAATCCAATTGAACAACATAAGGAAAAGCCAAACTAGTGTCCTAGGTTGGATTGGCAGAAATCTACAAGGTCCCCAAGTCCAAGCTCATCCTTTAACAAGGAAACTGTACAAGGCTGGTTGTGAAGTCCACCCACATGGAGAGCCCAAGATCCAAAATAAGGAATAGGATTAGCCATCTTCAAATAACCCGAAGAACTGAGATGTAAAAGAGGGCTTTGACCTCTGAAATCTGTGTGAAGTGACTTTGCTCCAAGTTTCAGCTAGTTAGGCGGCAGAGCTGGGGTCAAAACAGAGGTCCTTCGGGTTCCTCTTCAGATGTCTTTCCTGCCCTCTGATCCACACTGCCCCCAACAACAGCAATCTGTCCTCCTGCAAACCCCTCAGCCCTTCCATGCAGACCTCCAAAGGCTAAATCTTTGCATGGTTCTACCTGGTTCTCAAGAATCTAAGACAAGACAATCAAAACTCCCTGGAAAACAGCTTTGGTCCAACCAACACATGTATCTGGCTTGGCTACGGTGCCAGGCCTGTCATCAGGAAGACCTAGATTCAAACATGGCCTCGGACCCTTAACTAGTTTTGTGACCTTGGGCAAATCTAACCCTTTTTGCCTCAGTTTCCTCATCTGTAAAATGAGCTGGAGAAGAAAATGGCAGATCACTCCAGTGCCTTTGCCAAGAAAACCATAAATAAGGTCACAAAGAATTGTACACAACTGAAACAACTAAACAAATAAAACTGATGAACACTCAAGTACCCAAATAACCAAAAGCTATTAGCTGAAGACATAAGTATCTCACTTCATGAGACTATCATTCAGACTTTTCTGGGCTAAAAAGAAATTATACTCAGGTGTACAACTTTCCATCAAAATAAAAGGTGCTGTGATGGTTTTAGTATTGTGTCTTCCAGGGGCTCCTTATGAGGTTGTGGGTAAGCATAGGAAGGACTAGCAAAATGGTAGGACTGACATCTTCTAACCCCATAAACCAAGGCCATCTGGACTAGGTGCCACAAGATCCTGGCTCTGCTCCTCCTATGTTTTAGAATTTAGGGCAAGGGGCAGCTAGGTGGCGCAGTGGATAGAGCATCAGCCTTGAATTCAAGAGGACCCGAGTTCAAATCTGGCCTCAGACACTTAACACTTCCTAGCTGTGTGACCCTGGGTAAGTCACTTAACCCCAGCCTAAAATTAAAAAATAAAATAAAATAAAACATTATGATATAGAACTTAGGGCAAGTCAGTACATTTCTCTGAGTTTCAGTTCTCTCATCTATAAAATGAGCAAACTGGGCTAGATTAGCGCAGATTCCTAACATTTTTGTTCCCAAATTCCTTTCAACAACAACAAAAAGATATTGTGAACTATTGGGATAATTTAACATGCTATTTATAATGTTACTTTAAGATTTATTCATTAAGTGCTTACAGTAACCACACTGATAACTTTTGCTCCCCAAAAAACTCCAAATTAAAATTTATAAACCTAGAATGGCTTCAACCACACACATACTTGTCAAAGAGAAAAAAATATGTCTGCAACATAACTAGGCAGTTACTCATTGCTAAAGATATCATTAAAGAATTTTTAGCATGAATTCCTTGAAATATGGGTCTTAAAACCTCCATTTGGGGATCTTATACTTTACACTTATAACCTTATTGGATCCTCACAACAACCCATAAGGTAGGTAGGTGCTATTATTATCCCCACTTTATAGATGAAAAAACTAAGGCATGACAGGTCAAGTCATTTGATCCCAGCTATCTGAAATCCTATCCAATTGTTTTCTCCAGTATACCTTACTGTGTAATGTCCCCCGGTTTCATCTGTACAATGAAGTAAGTGAGGGGTATCTGGCTCCCATATATAAGAGGGTCGTGAGCTATTCTTTTGGGAAAATGCAAAAGGATAAGTTCTAAGTCCAAACAATCTTTAGAGGTCCCCCCAATCTCCTTCTAGATACCACTTAACAATAAAAGGTATTAAAACTTTACCCTTACGGCCTCAAAGTGTGACTGTAGCTTATAAAAGCATCTAATTTACAACCAAGAGTAGCTCAGGCCTTTGAATTTACTTCACCAGGGTGTTATAAAGATTAAGGAAATCATCTGTAAAATGTTATACACTCCAGGGGTTTAAAAAAAAAAAAAACAGCTTTATAAATGGGCTGTGTTACAAGAAAACACTCTGGAACCCATTAGATTGAGGAGTGAATGGATGGTGTCTATAAACACAAAACTAAAGTGGAGGCCAGCAAGCTTGAGTCCTGCCTCAGCCTTCTCACACTCAGAGGAATTTAACTGCCACCTCCATCTGCTTAAGGCAAGGAGGGAATGAGCCCCTTGGAGAAAGGAGAGCCTGCTTTGGCCCTCATCCAGTCAACAAAGCAAGAGAGACTCAGTGCTGGAGGCCCATCTGGTTAATAGCCCACAGACCATCCTGCAGCTTCTAATAAAAGGATAATACCAAGGGTAGGAGGCAAAATGTAAAACCAGCTCATGAGCTGCCCCCAATATGAGGGGACTGTCTTTTTTATGACTTTCAATCCATCACAAAATTCTAAGAGTGAAGATTAATTCACTGAAAAGTAAGAACAAGGCGGTCTCTATCCCAAAGAAAGCAATTTACATGGGGGTTAGAACATGCATTTCCTTAAGAGAAGCCTCGACTCAGCAGACATGTTGGGGTGAATGCTATACCCCGCTCCATCTGTGCTGGCCTGCAGCTTTAAAAGAAAGGATTCTATGGAGGTGCACTGGGTGATTTGGGTGTTGCCTTTGTGAGGGGAACATGGTATATATAATGATGCCCAAAGAATTCTAAAACTGAGTGTCACACAGAGGGCAATGGAAAGGATGCAGTAGAGAGCCAGTGAGGAATCTGGGGGAACAAGAATACAAAATATCTCCCAGGAGTTGAATAATGGGAACAAAAATGAAGTAATCACACTAATGGAGAGGGGAGGGATGACAGGTGAGATAGCCAGAGTGCTTGTTCAGTGGACCCCAGCAATTGAGGGGAAACTGAGGGACACTCCTAGTATAGTGGATAGATCCTTTGGGGGTAAACTTATAGGAGGATAGGGACAGGGATGGTGGTGGTAGGGATTATTTACATGACACTTAAAGGAATGTTAGCTAGTTATGTGACAGTGCTTAAGTCACTTGTCCTTTTGGGTCCTTTATCTGCAAAATGAAGAAATTGGAACAGAGGACCACTAAAAACCCCTTTTTACTTTTATAGTGTATGGCACTATTAAAAAAAAAATCTCTTATTTCTTCAGTGTGAGGTATTCCTAATAAGGAAATCTTCCATCCACCCAATTCATTTTTCACTTGGAATCTACATATCACATGCTGTCGATACTACAATAAAATTTGTTTTGTCATTTCATTGTAGCGAGCTGTCGTCTCCACAAGCTGCCAGATCGCTCTCTGGGAAGAGATCTGCTGTGTCTACTCAAATCTCTCAGACAGATTCTTCTTCCTGTAGAGAACCGTTGTCTCCAGGTAGTCGCCGTTAACTCTTGTCCAGAGAAGTGACTTCCCTTCCTGCAAAGAGCCCCGTCAGGCCTAATGTAATGCAGAGACTTCTATCTCTGAAGTGGTGTCCTCTTTTATCCTCCCAGAGAATGGGCGTGGGATAATGCAAGGGCTTCTGGAAAGAACCACTTCAACCAATGAGCTTGCTCCTTCTAGGATTCCTAAGGTGTAAACTCCCTTTACAGGTCTGAGCCAGAGAACTGTCAAGTCAACCTGAGTTCTCACCTTGTAATTGTCCAGACAACGTGAATTCTCACCTTGTCACTGTCCAGACAACCTGAGTTCTCACCTAGTAATCCTAACATCTCCCCCTTTCTTTTGATTTAGAACATAGGATAGTCATGACCCTTGAAAAATAAATCCATCAATATGGGAGGCATTACACATAATTACATAGATTACATAAGCACATAGTAATATAATAACATAATACATGCTAGAAGTATATAACAAATAACATGATCAAATAATCATAAATTGAAAATTTATAAATGTCCATAATTCCATTGTCTATTAGTCTCATCTTGTGTTAGGAAGTCCAATGATTCCTGCTGGTTTTAAAGTTCTTTAACAGTCTTCTTATTATCCATGCTCTTTCAGTGTCAGATGTTTCTTAGATTTTCTCCTTTATTTTGAGATCTTTCTCTTTTTCTGTCTCTCTCTGATGGACAAGGTGAATACGACTCATTGGCACCCATCTGATTCCTTCTCCTGCTGAAGAAATACAACAAACCCTCTCCCCCAGGCAGTTAACCTATCTGGTCCCTTCCATTCACCACTTTCTGGATCTCTCCACATCACCTGGCGATTATCTAAGGACAGTGGAGCTGCTCGCACTGGACACTGCCCTTCTGGTGGGTTATAAAACCTGTCTGCCGGAGCCAGTGCATCTTTGTAAAAAATTAGAAAATTAATGTTATAGAGAACTAAATTTAGAAGTTCCCTAGGGCTACCTGTGGCTCCCTCTTTCTTTTGTTTTTGGAGGAGTGCCTTAATATCTCTGTTTCTTCTCTCTACTATTGCCTGCCCTTGAGGATTAAAGGGTATGCCCATGGTATGTAAAATCTTATACTGTGCACAAAAGTGTGTAAAATGTTTGGACGTATATGCAGGTCCATTGTCTGTTTTTATTGCTTGTGGCACACCCATAATTGCAAATACTTGTATAAGGAATTCAGTGACCACTCGGGCTGTCTCTTTTGCTGCTGGCACTGCAAATGTGAATCCTGAAAAGGTGTCTACCACGACATGAATAAAAGATAGACGACCAAAAGATTTATAATGGGTCACATCTATTTGCCAGATTTCATTGGGTCTCAAAGCACGAGGATTTTTCCTTGGAGGGAGTGTAGGAGCGTGGAAAGGAAGACAAGCTGTACAGCTTTTTACTATGCTCCTAGCTTCCTCTCTTATGATTCCAAATTGTAAACGTAAAGCTCGAGCAGCCTGATGATATTTAGAATGAGATTCTTGTGCTTCCTGAAATAAAGGACTACTGGCTAACATGATTAGAAGGCTATCTGCCTTTGAATTTCCATCAAAAATGGGACCTGGAAGTCCACTATGTGAGTGGACATGCAAGATATAAATCTTGCCTGGAAGTTTTCTCACTTGCTCTTGAAGTTCCTTAAAGAGCTGATAAATATTGGAGGCTGCAAATTTTATTTGGGCTGTGGCAATTCTTTGTACTACACCTACTGAATAGGCTGAATCAGTAATTATATTTACGTCTCTTGGGTAATAAGTAAGAGCTAGCATGATAGCAAATAATTCATTCTGTTGAGTGGATTGAAAAGGAGTCCTGACTACTCTCTTTATGGTTAAATCATGAGAGTATACAGCATAAATATTTTCTTTGGAGGCATCTGTAAAGATTGTTGGTCCTTTAAGAGGAACCTTAGAAACCTTTTCTTCAAAGATCCATCGCCAATTATGTAGTAGCTGGGTTATCTTTAATGGAGATCCATGTGCAAAATTTGGAGCGGTGGCCAATAAAATTTGCCATTCTGGGATGGTCTCACAGCATACATTAATTTGTGCGTTAGTATAGAATGTGTATATTTTTTCAGGACTTATTCCAGATAATTGTGTTACTCTCTTAATAGCCTTTAATAAAATCCTAGCCACAAGCACTGGGTAAGGTGTAAGGCTTTGTTCTGGTTGTGCTGGGAGGTTCACCCACTCAATCACTCTGTCTCCTTGATGAAGGACTGCTGTGGGTGCCTCTTTTGTAGCAAAAACTGATATTTCCAAGGGTTTTTGAGTGACTCTTTCAACCACATTGGATAAAGCCAGTTCAACTTCTCTCAAAGCCTTTTGTGCTTCTTTTGTAAGCTGGTGTGGTGAATTTAAAGCACTGTCTCCCCTTAAAATGTCATATAGAGGTTGTAGTTGATTGGTAGTTAAGCCTAATACTGGACGCATCCATTGGATATCTCCTATTAATTTTTGAAAGTCATTTAAAGTGTTCAACTTCTCTGTTCTTAAAGAAAGCTTTTGTACTGTGAGTGTCTTAGGATATACTTCATATCCTAAATATTGAAAAGGAGCATGTCTTTGAATTTTTTCTGTAGCTATATGCAGTTTGTAGTACTTTAATGTTTCCATGGTCTTTTGTAGACATGCTTCTAACATTTGTTCCTCAGGTGCACATCCCAAAATATCATCCATATAATGTAACAATATTACTTTTGGAAAGGCTTTTCTTACTGGAGCAAGAGCAGCAGCAACATGCATTTGGCACATAGTAGGGCTGTTTTTCATTCCCTGTGGCAAAACTGTCCATTCATATCTTTTATAAGGCTCAGCCAAATTAACACTAGGCACTGAAAAAGCAAATCTTTTCATATCTTCCTTATCGAGAGGGACAGAATAGAAACAATCCTTAATGTCTATAACCCATAGAGGCCATTCTCTTGGCAACTGAGTAGGAGATGGAAGTCCAGGCTGAAGAGTTCCCATAGTTTCCATCTGTTCATTTACTCTTCTTAGATCAGCTAACATCCTCCATTTTCCAGATTTCTTTTTCACCACTGGGGAATTCCAAGGACTTAGAGAAGGCCGCAAGTGTCCTTGGTCAAGTTGTTCATTCACTATATCTAATAAGGCCTGAATTTTATCACTTCTTAAGGGCCACTGTTCTATCCACACTGGTGAATCAGTCTTCCACTGATCCTAACATTTCATCATGATGCCATTTGGGGTTTTCTTGGCAAAGATACTGGAATAGTTTGTCATTACCTTCCCCAGGTCATTTTACAGATGAGGAAACTGAGGCAAGTAGGGTTAAATAACTTGCCCAGGATCATATAGTTTAGATAAGTATCTATGGCCAGATTTGAATTCAAGAAGATGAGTCTTCTCAAGTTACAACAAAATAGACCTATAAGTCTATTGGCCTATAATGTATAATGTATAATGGCCTATAAGTAGTAACATGTTAGATCTCTGAGGACCAAAATGGTTAAAAAAAAAAAATCATCTGAATGTGCCATGGATCTGGCCATTTGGCCCAGTCTATCAAAGATGCTGGAACAGGGTTATTCTTCAATTCGTAACCCAGAAGGTTACAGTTAAAAGATTATGTTTTTTAGAACAAGCTAATCCTTTGAAAACATTAGCAAAAATTTTTTAACCATCTATTGGGTGGCAGAACTTGGATTCCAGGGCTCATACCACTCCATCATGAGTATTATTCTTCCTATTGCTCAGAGGAGGTACTGGAGATTCTAGCATGATCTCCTTGGACTTGCAATCAGATGCAAATTTAATGCATTTTCTAATACATCTTATTGCTTCAGTATTATTATTATTATATCAACCCCCTTGTGCAGATGAGAAAAATGAGATTCATAGAGGTTGGATTGTTTGTGACCACACAACTGGGGCCAGAGCTGATTCCTTAAACCTAAGTTTTTTGGAGCTCGCTGAGCACCAAGCTGTCTCATCTCCTTTCCTTGGTTAGACTGTTCTCAGTTCCTAAAACAATCAGCCAAAGTCATTTCAAACTGTCCTATTCCTGAGCCTCCCCCATCCATAGGAGATTCTCCAAAGACTCCTCCAGTCCACTATTTGCCAGAAAATTAGAGCTGCTAAAAGACAGATTCCCTACAAACTGTCCTCCTGGCAGGGGGTAAATCCCAAGAAAAGAATTATTCCTTTCTCCTCTGCTTCTTCCCTAGAGCACTTATCTGTTCTTAAGACTTTTACTTACAAATATGCAATTTAGACCCAAAAAATAGGGAAAGGGAGGAGTAAATCCCAAGGAAGAGAATTATTCCTTTCTCCTCTGCTTCTTCCCTAGAGCACTTATCTGTTCTTAAGACTTTTACTTATAAATATGCAATTTAGACCCAAAAAATAGGGAAAGGGAGGGGACTGGATCTTAGAGAATAATGTAATTTCTTGGCTCTGGGTTTCTATGGGCTGGAAACCAGCCATGTCTAGAAAGATCTGCCTATGCAAACCTCCCTTCAACTATCATGGATTATTACCTGAGTATGTCAAATTCCTGACCTTCCCCCATCACCCTCATCAAATAACAGTACTTACTAAACAGTCATATGGGCTATACAGAGGCTAAATTAAAATACAGAGACTTAAAGACTGACAGAAAGAGTTAAAGAGGAAGGATGGTAAAGGACAAGCTAAAAAACTGCATTAACATGCAGAGAATGGTAAAAACAGGCTCCGCAGAAGATCAGCTCACCGAGGGCAAGGGGTGTACTGTTTTCATACTGGAACCATATAATATAAGCTAAGCTTCTTAAAACTGTGGGTTGCGACTCCATATATAGGGATTGGAAAAAAAAATTGCAACAGTAAAAGGAATCAAATATTCCATCAAGATTTAATTCTTTATGTAAAAATAAACAAGCACATCTATCTCATTAGTATGCAAATTTGCTTTGATTTTTAATAAATGGTAAAAATATATACCAAAGAATTGTTTTTAAAATAAATTTCTTTATGCCTTGTTATCATAAATATTTGATTTGCATATTTTATATACTTGGAGTCACATAAAATTTCCTCAGGCAGAATTACAAGCGGAAAAAGTTTGGGAAGCCCCACTATATAGCACTATGCATTACACCTAGAGCAGCAAGGTAGTGCAGGAAGATCTGAGTTTAAACCCAGTCCTAGTTGAGTCACTATGGGAAAGTCATTTAACTCTGTTTGCCTCAGTTTCCTCATCTGTAAAATGAGCTGGAGAAGGAAAAAGCAAAACTACTTTAGTATCTTTGCCAAAAAAACCCCACTGAGGTCACAGAGTTGGCTCAAGTGAAAAATGGCTGAACCACCATTTTAAAGGCACAAAGAGCTGAGAGGGAAGTGTCTTCTCAGAGGAGAGGACACACTGGGAAGAGACCCACGGCAGCCCTCAGTGGCTTTCTTCCCCTCAGCAAAAATGCCAGGCAGGGAGGTTTTGTAGGTGGACGGGAGCTGATCTAACATGGGGGACAGAATCAGAGGTGAAGAGAAGGCTGACATGGCATCGGGAAGGGAAGGATTCAAAGAATTGGAGAATTTGCAGCAGAAAGGGTTTTAGAGGCCGCCCAATGCAATGTCCAACACAGCAGAGGGCCATCCTCTGAACTTTCGGGGAAAGGCAGTGAAAATGGACCCATCAAGTGGCAATCACTAAGGAGAGGTCTGGGGCACAAGGAGGCCAGACTAAAGGGTGGAGCAGCAGAAGCCAAGTATAAATGGCAGCCCCAGGAAGGGATGAGCTGACTAATGGAAGAAGGCCTGTTCTGCCAGGCTGTTTGGTGAGGCTTTCTAAATATACATCAAGGGCAGCCATGTGGGATCAAAACCAGCAATCAGTACACTGTGGCCAGCATCATCTTACACTGCTCTGGGCAGCATTAACACGACATAAAAAAGGGGGGGGGGGGAGTCAAAGGGGAAACAAGTGGGGGAAAAGCAAGAGCTGTCAGTCATGAGAGCCTGAATTCTAATCCTGACAGTCACAAATTCACCGTGCGACCATGGACAAGTGACTTAGTTTCTTATTTCACATTTGTCAAGGAGTTCCTCTAAGAGGCAACCATGATCTAGAACAGGGGTTCTCAAACTACAGCCCACGGGCCAGATGCGCCCGCTGAGGACGTTTATGAGATCCTCTGGGTTATGGCAAATAGGCTGAGGGGCGGAGACAGTGTGAGGTTTTGTTTTTACTAGTCCGGCCCTCCCACAGTCTGAGGGACAGTGAACTGACCCCCTATTTTAAAAGTTTGAGGAACACTGATCTAGAATAAGAATGTCAAAGTCAACTAGAAATGGAAGGTTAATGGAAGGTTAATATATATAAAAGGCTCTCTGTGGACTGCACAGTGACTTAGAAAATCACCTATGAACATTATCTGTGTTCTACTAAATTGTTTTTATTTTGTTAAATATTTCCCAATATATTTTAATTTGGTGTATGCCACTGGGGCCCAAATTACAGAAGCCAAAATAAGAGCAGATTTATAAGCATCTCACTTCTCCCAAAAAAAAGACTGAGAGGTGGAGAGTTTTCATGGAAAGGCTGACTTCTGAACTATCACTGATTTACTAAAATTACCTCAGACCTGACCTCAATGGGGCTCAGTTTCTCTATTTGTAAAACAAGAGGGCTGAAGTAAATGGTCTCTAAGATCTCTTTTAGCAATCATTCTGTGAGAGTCAGGCTACTGCCTTATCCATTTCCTCGTTCTATAAAAGGACCATTTCAATCTGCCTTCCACATATAAAAGGGGAAAGGGAATACCAGTTTACACATTGGCACTGGAAACTCCATGAATGTTCTACTCTGAGTAGAGAAATATCAAGAGAAGAATTAGAAAAGAAACCCCCTTTTGCCAATACTGAAAATTAGCAAAACTTCAATGCAAGAGGGGGAGGACATGGGCACTTTGGCCCTGGAATGTGTTGGTGGTAATTTCAAATTACAGGCAATTGCTCACCACCCATTTGAGGAGGCGGCAATGGAGCCTAATACAAAACTGACCTTATATTTTAGTGCTGGCAGTGACTAATTTGGGGACTGTGGTTTTAGGCACCCAACCACTGGCTTATGCAACTTCCTAAATCTGCCGCGTGGTGGATGTGTTTAAGAGAGCTCACAGTTTGAGGCACACAGATCACCCCAGGCCAGCTATGAGGCTTCAAGATGACTTGGGAGGGCTAGATTCAAAAGCCATGAAGTTTTAGTTCCTAGAAATACAGATTAGCCTTTGTGGAGAAACAACCAAGTAGGCAGGCCCCTTCACTTTTCTCAACAGTGGCCCCAAGCCAAGAACTGGGGGTCTTAGTCTAGTTGTGTCTTTTCTAACTTCCGTAATTCTAGTGCCTTCCCTCTATCTCTAATATATACATATATGTGCATTTGTGTATATGTGCGTACAGACAGATATAGATATATTTAGACATATATCATTTGTATATAGTTACCCATACAATAGGGACCAGAACCAGGTCTGTAGAATCTAGAGCTTCCACGTGGCTTTAAGGAAGCCTTATCATATATATTAAGCACCAAAGATCCAGGCCTGCTCCCTCCACACAACTCTCAGAACCACCCTGCAACTCTCTAAACTAAGATTATAATATGCAAAAAAGTTGCTGATATAAAATTTTGTCAAGAGACTTTCCTCATAAGTAATTCCTTATATCAAATGAAATCATAGATGTGATATATACCTATAGTAGTGATATCATTGGGTAGTCACGGGGAGAGAATAGTGAAGGGGGTAAAAAAGAAATTTACATAATAATTTTATTATATATTTAAAAGGAATAACAAGTCATACATAACAGATTTGCAGTTTCATGTATAATCATTTTTTAAATTATACTACAAATGCTTTGTTTTATTCCATAAATTAAAAATAAACATTTTTTAAACCAAGATGTATATTTATATTCTCAGTACACAAACTAGAAGACAGTGAGTGTACAATAAAAGCTTTTTTATTCATTTCTAAAGAGTTGGAGAGCCAGTCTCAGCATTATCCAAATCTGTCCACTTTTACAATCAAAACTTGATTTAAGAAGTCTGATTATGAATTAGCCAGAGAGGCCAGACTTAAAACCTGAGCTATACTTCTTTGTCTAAAGGGCACTTTGGCCCCCTCCCTTACTTTTATCAAATTCTACGTACATCATACTCCTTTGCATACACATTTTACTTCCCATCTAGTAGTCCAGTAAGCTCCTAGAGGACAGGGCCTGTTGTCTTCCATTTCTGTATCCTCAATATCTAGTACATACATAGTAAGTACTCAATTCATAGGATCAGAGATTTAAATTAAAAAAAAAATCTCTGAAATAATCTAGCTCAATAGCTTCTTTTTACAGACAACTTTTTACTTGAGTTTTATAAGGATTAAATGAAGCCTTCCCCCCAAAAAAGGGCTCATCAAAATAAATTAATTAATTAATGGGGTGATTATCTTCATTTAAAGAGGCTATAATATCCTATTAGAGATGAAAAAGATTTTAGAGATTATTAGTCCAACTTTCTCACTTGGTTTGATTCCAAATCTAACACTTTTCTAACTGTCCCATTAAAAAAAATATATATATATATATATACATATATATATATATATATATGTTATTTCTCCACAGATATTGGTGTATCTCCCAATGAAGAATTTCTTTCTCCCAATTCAAACAGACATTTAATGGTTCCATAGAGATGGTTGCTTGGGGCTAGAGAGGGTGAGTAGGTAGAAGGGTCAAGGGTCCTGAAAAGTTAAGTGACTTAGCCAGGATCATATAGAAGGCAAAACTCAAACTCAAATCTTCTGCTTCTCTAGATGCCACACCATGTGCTTAATGTTTTATCTAACTGAATTACATCCAAATCTGGCACAGTAGTCTGGCTCCTTTCTCCAACAAAAAGTTTGTTCTACTATTCTTACCTATGCTGGAAACACCCAGACAACAGCCAGACTAAGCTTTGTTAAGTGCTGACTCTATGGCAGAAATCGTGCTGCACAAAGTAAGACAGACAGGAGCACAAATCATGTTTCTGTTGCCTTCCTGCATGAGCCTGAGGAAGCTACTTCCCTCTTTCATCTGTAAAAGGTGGTTAGACTAAATCAGTTTTCAAACTAGAAGGAAATTTTAGAGGCCATCTAATCCCTCTAAGTAATCTTTAGGATCCTTCCTGGTTCACAAAGTTTTGCAAAAGGGCCCCAACAAAGGTAAAAAGAAGAAGCTGAAATTCTGGCTTCTGTTTATCAATGGGAAAGAAGAATGACATGGCTGAGGGATTCTCTCACTGGGCATGTCAGTTCTATGTCTTGAATTTACCTGCAAAATCACAGCCATAAGTTTCAGGGGCTGGTTGGTCCAGCCTGATGGAAGGTCCAAAGGCAGCTATTTTTGGCTCTCAAACCTGGAGGATCTGTAATATCTCCTTGTCATTAACACCAAGGGTAGCCATGGACTTGGGAACAGAGTAAGGTCAGCATAAAGGTAGGTAAATTTTGATTTTAAGGATTTAGGGATTTTAAGGATTTTAAAAGACAGGTGTGTCCCTCTTGGGGAAAAAAAAAAATTGACTTAGGAAAAAAGAACCAATTTGTGGGTTTTTATTTTCACTTTAAAGACTCTCAGATATAAACTATTAGTCCTAGAAGAGGCTTCAGAGTTCATTAGTCCAATTTTCTTATTTTATGAAAAATAATTTAAGTATTACTTACATATTATATATAATGTGTAATTATATATAATAATAAGTATTAAGAGCTGATCTTGGCATAATTGTTTATACAGCTATATAATTTAAGGCAGAGGGTGATAGTATAATAGACAAATGTGCTGTCCCATGCTTGCCTCTGACACATATTGTCTATGTGGCCCTAAGTCATTTAACCTTCCAATGGACTCCCAATGTCCAAGGAAAGGAAGGAAGGAGGGAAGAAGAGGGAAATGGAGAGGGGAGAGAGGGGAGGGAGGGAAGGAGAGAAGGAGGGAAAAATAAATATGGAGAGAAAGAAAAAGGAAAAACAGGAAGGTAAGGAAAAGGAACAGAGGACAGCAGAAGGAGAAAAAGAAAATGAGGGAGGGAGAGGAGAGAGAGGGAAGGAGGGAAGGGAGGAGGGAAGGAGGAAAGAGAGGAGGGAAGGAGGGAAAAAGAAATATGGAGAGAAAGAAAAAGGGAAAACAGGAAGGTAAGAAAAAAGCAGAAGACAAGGAGGGATAAAAAGAAAAAGAATGAGGGAGGGAGAGGAAAGGGAAGGTGGTAGGGAGAAAGAGTGAGAGAAGAGGGAGAAAAGGAGGGGAAGGAAAGAGAATAGGGAAAAGAGAGAAACTGAGATTTTTAATGTATTTATGCCCATTATCTCATTTGAGCCTTCCTATGATCCTGCAGTCTTGCCCAAGGTCACACAGCTTATAAATAAAAAACAAAAAATTTTTAAAAGCAGTCTTTCAAAAAGAATTCCATTACCAGATTCATTTTAACAACAAGCTCCCTGTCTGTATTCAAGATTGATTTCAATTTACAAAAAAACCTTTTCTATGTAGCCAGCTATTCAGAAATACATTTATTACACTTGATACCAGGGTCCACAGATCCTCCCTTCCCCCCCCACCTCCCTGCCCACAGGCAGTTACCTGCTGACTCGACTCTTCCATACTTTTCCCCTCCTCCTCCTCCCTTAAGGCATTTTGTCCTTGCCTGAAGTACAATTTCATTTCTTTATATTTGCAGATATTTCAAGCTATCTGTTTAGTTCATCACCAAAAAAGAGGCTCAATTCTACTAAGAAAGGATCATAAAAATGAAAGGAAGAAAGGGAGGGCAGAAGGGAGGGAGGAGGGAAGGAGATAGGGAGGAAGGGAGGGAAGGAGGGAGGGAGAAAGGGAAGAAAAAAGATATCCTACAAGACACAAATCACCACTGCTCAACTTAATATGGGCAGCATTAGCAGGTGCCACAACTACAGATAAAATACCAAAGGCCCAGCAACACAGAATGGAGATGAGGAGCCAAATGTGACCAATTTGATGGGCTCCAACCCAAACAAAACAGGAATCAGTATCTTCTGGTGGAGAACAGCAAAAGTGATGAGACAGCAGGAGCCCAGAAAACAGGGGCTCTGTCCAGGTCAGCCAGCTAGCAAGTGTCTGAAACAAGACACAACTTGAGGTCCCTCTGACTCCAGTCCGGCCTCAAATGAGATATTAGTACAGCTAGTACATGGCTGGTGCTGGTTCCCTTCACTTACCTACTATATCATCTACGCAGCTTTAAACATGCTCCCGCTTAAACAGAAAAGTGAGTGGGAAGTCCTACAGCTCAATTTTAAAGGAGTCACTCAGGGATATTTTTACCAGCTGAAATGAAAACAGCTAGCTGTTCTGGGGGTGGTTCTGGGCATTTCCCTGGGGTGCCGGCAGTCTAGGTTCAATAGTCAGAGGCTGCCATAAACTACTAGAGGAACACAGTAGTAGTTTCACTTCCACCTTGAGGAAGATCAGCAGTTCATCCAACACAACAGAGAAAAAGTTAGCTATTTTTTCCTAACTGTAGCCTCCTATCTTTACAAAACTTGGTTTATTTAAAGAAATACTAAAATCCCGACCATCACATGAATGCTTGTTAAATTCATGTACTGATGTGAGCTTATCAAATGCCTTTTGCCATGTGAGGAAAAACTGAGGTCAATTTTCCAACTTGTAAACAAATGTGTAAATTCGGGGACATATGGCTGAGTCTACAAACTCAAACACACTGAGAATCTGTGCCATTACATCAAGTCAAACAAATTTTAAAATACTTTTTCTCCCTCTCAGATTTTAAAATACTTCTTGTGTGCCACGTACTGTGTTGAGTATCATGTGGTGGGAAATAATAAAGTATATAAGAGAAGGGAGACTTTGTATCTTTATTATCTGAGTGATTTGGGGGCAACTCCCTTCCCTTCTGACATTCAGTTCACTTATTTGTAAAATGAGGATTCAAGATGAGATGATATTTAAATTCCTATACTGCTTTAAATCTGATCTTTCAATTTTCTGCTCTTGAGCTTAGCATATAGTTAGATAAAACAGAGAGGCAGACAAACATAGCACAGATCAACAGAGAAATCGGTATGTTGCGATACCACTAAAACAAATGAAAATACAACAGAATTGAAAATAATTTATATTTACATAAATTGCAAAAGTTATGTCCTTCCAAAGCAAGTTCACTCCCAATGGTCTTTTCTGATCTGCTAGTTACAGTGAACACCATATAGCTGGCACTTAGCATTAATACTGGATAGTTTTATGTCTCTCTTCTAAGCTTCCTGCCTCCACGTTCTTAAGAGACAGCTAGCTCGATGTGGTTAAAACATTTGGCTGGGTGAATGGTGCATGTCCTTGATTCCACTTACTAGGGAGGCTCCCTCTGTCTTGGGATTGCTGTGACAACTGAATGTCCATACTAAGTATATGATTATTGTGGTGAGGACCCCCCCCCCAGAAGCAGGGGCCATAAGGGTTATCTCAGGAGAGAAAAACCAGCTTAGGTTTGAATTAGTAAGGGTCAAAGTTCCTCTGCCAATCAGTAGTGGAACTGGCCAAGAATTGTAGTGAAACTGTATTTCCGGCCTGGGTGAAATGGGGAAACTGGTCATTTTTTAAATGAATAAATGAACAAGTGAATCAAAAACATGTTGAGAGCAGGGAAAGTTTCCTTTTTTTTGTTTTTGTACTTATCACAGTTCTTAGACTTTAGTTAAGAATATATATACTGTCAGATAAGGTCAATATGTTGATTGTAAGGTTTTTTTCCTTTTTTAATCTTTGTTTCTTAAAAAGACATCGCATGGGAAGAATATTGGCAGAAAAACGGATTAAAAAATAAATGGTATCATTGAAAAAAAAAAGTCTTAGTTCTTATAAGCAGTAGATAGGAATTCTGAGAATTATGTCCTTACTCAAATACTAGTAGTTTTTACAGGCTACAATGCTTATTGAATTGAATTTTTTTTAGATTCTTAGTGACCATGTGCAAATAATAACCTTCCAGAGCTCTGTTTCCCATAATCTATAAAATGATAAAATGGGGGTTACATCTGCACCACCTCAAAAGGTGAAGAGAAAAATACTTCATAAGCCTTTCATGGAAATGTGTGCTATTAAAAGAGCAGATAACAGAGTTTGTGCAAGCATGAGATAAACTTCCTTCAATCTGAACAAACCTCCAACAGAGAGGCCTGACAGGTGCAGGGGGAAATGTTTAAAATATGTGAAGAAATAGTTCCATAAGAACAAAAAAGTGAGAAAGGGAAGCCCATAAATAAGCCCAGCCTTCTTAAGAGAAGATTTTGTTATGCAAATGAGGGGTTGGTCTGTACTAATTGCTGTAAATGATTCTAATGACTTTATTTGCAGTTTATACAAGGGCATAAATAGACCTTAATTAAAGGCATTATTTTTGTACCCATTCAACCTGGATCATGTCGCCAGTTCTGTCAGTCTCTAGGAAGAGAGATGAAAGTCTCTATGAACTTCTTTACAATGGCTGAAGAAAGAAAATATAAAGTACTTTTTCAGGCTGACTATACCATAAGAAGGGCCCTGAAATTCACAGATGCAGGGAATCCTGGGGAGGAAAGGAGTCTCAGTAATGGATGGGTTCCTCCAGCAACACATTTCACCCAGAGCAGCCGGGATTACAATAGGGCTTTGTTTGTGCTGGCAAGCCTTGCCAAGGCTGTTCCCCAGCAATCAGTCTCTAAGCCAGTGGCTGTCAGGTCACGTCTTTAACTCTTAGGAGCTTAGAGAACAGGATTTGGCTACTTTCAGTTGAGAGGAAGTGAATGGAAAAAACCAGCAGGTTAGGAAAAAGACCACCAGAATGGAGACATTTCAAAGAGACTTTCTTCTCTCCAACCATTACTCAATTTATGTCCCTAAAAAAAAAATAAATGAATAAATAAATAAATAAATACTATTAAATGTCTCTAGGCCTTTGTTAACGTTTATGGAAATCAATCTATAAGCATTTATGAAGTGCTTACTGTGTACCAGGCACTGATTTAAATTTAGGGATTCAAAGACTACATGATCAGTCCCTGTACTTTTCTTTTTTTTCCCTTTCTTTCTTTTTTTTAGGCTGGGGTTAAGTGACTTGCCCAGGGTCACACAGCTAGGAAGTGTTAAGTGTCTGAGACCAGATTTGAACTCTGGTGATCCTGACTTCAGGGCTGGTGCTCTATCTACTGTGCCACCTAGTTGTCCCAGTCCCTGCACTTTTCAAAAATTTATTTTCTTCAGCAGAATGGTAACTAGAAATTCAAACTCTGGGGACAAACATGTCAAAACAAATCTTCCATGGACAAGCCATGGGAAAAAATCTCAAGTCCAAGACCTCCTTAGGACACAAGGCCTGATGGGGGAGAAGATCCCAGAACACTGTTCCTTTAGGAAGAACTGGGAGGTGGCTGATGGAGAGTTTGTTAACAGTCAGAATGGGACCAGGAAAAGTTCAACTGAGATGCAGCTATAGCTCTATTAACTTCCTATTTCAACTAATAATAATTAATAGTAAATTTAGTAGTTTTTACCTACTGAAGAAATACAAAAGCTGTCAGCACCCTCTAAATTTTAGCATCCTGAAACAAAAATCCAGTTACCTCATCCTAGTTATAGCTCTGAATTACAGAATATGGATTTTTACCTTAACTATGGGCAACACTCAAAATTTGTTCCTTTCTTCCTTGAAGGGTAGCTTTTGTGAATATGAATATTCACTTTTTATAATTTTCTGAGCAACTATCCTCCCCAGACTACTCCCAATGGTCTAACTATACTTTACTAATATTAGAAAAGCATTGTGGAACCTATGGATAAAAAATGGCAATGATCTTTTTCTCTAAGTCCTTCTACCTCCAGCAGGGCACTAGAGGATTCTATGAATGTCTTTCATTTAAAGAAGGGATTTTTATATCTCTTTATACATATAGCTAATTATCACATTATATGTTTGTACATTATATATATAATAGCTATATAAACAGATATAATGTAACATATATAATGACTATAACAATGGAAAAAAGCAAAATATTAAACTGAAACTAAAATCATGTAACTAAGGTGGACTCGTAAAGAACTGAGAAAAGTCTCCTTACACTGTAGAAGTTAGGGAGTGGGAGTGCAGAATACTGAATATGTTGTCAGATGTGATCAATGTATTGGGTTTTTAAATTTTATTTTCTTTTTTAATCTTTGTTACAAGAGAAGACACTGTAAGTTGCTGGAAGGGATATACACAAAAATAGATAAATATAAATAATAATAATAAAAACAAAAGACATAAAAAAGTATCTTGGTTTTTATGAGCAAATAGATGGAAATTCTTAGACCCTAATGCTTCCCCAATTCAGTCATTTTCTATCGTTTCTAACATCATCTTACTTTTTCCCAAGTCCAAGTAACTGTGGACAAAGGAAGAAGGAAGAGGGCAAAAGCAAGGACTATGGAACTCTGGGTATAAAGCTAAGAAAAGATGGTAAGAGGATATAGGTTAACTGTGAGAGAATGTTTACAGTAGATCTTTTTAATTTATTAGAAACCATCTAAAAATCCCACACCTTTGTTTTACAGATAATGGACCTAAAACCCAAAAATGAAGAGTTCTTCCCAGAGACACAAAGCTTTTCAGTTGCAAAGGCAGGATTGAAACTCAGAACTCAGTTCCCTACAGTGTTTCCCCACCCCAAACTTCATTTTGCAAAAGAGATACTATTATCCATCTGCTTCTCTGGTAAGCTTTTCCTTTATGCTTATTTTAAAACATCTTCCTTAATATTGCCATTTCAAAACATTCCTGTTTCCTTCCTAGTTAATTGTTTAGCTCTTCAAAGGGAGGGAAAAAAAATGAAATGAAACAATGAGAAATGTCTTTAATTTAAAATGAGCTTAGGAGTAAGGTCCTGGGCCACTACAAAGATCTCCCTCTGCCCCATATCTGGGTGTGTCCACTTAATATTCCTTAGAACAGTTCTAGGAGGATCTGGCTTTAGAAAGGAAGGATCTTATGGGGAGGAAAAAAAAAGACCAAAGACAGGGACCATAGAGAGCATGCCAGGCTATTTCCAAAGCACTAAAAAAAAAGCATTAAAGCGCTACAGGAAAGTATTTTATAAATTATAGTGTTTTATTAATTAATACTTTATTATTAATTTATATTCTAATGTAATTTATGTATAAATTACAATTTATATTATTTTACTACCTTGTAACTGACCACACTGCTCTGGGGGTAATTCCAAAAATTTTCTTAGACAACTGGCAGCAGCAGCAAAGGGTTGGCAGATACTCCTGCTGACCCACTGTCCGCAGAACCTGCACATTCTGGGGATTTTTTCAGTCCCATCACCATGGGACTGGCTTGGCTGGACCACATGTCATCTTGGCTCCCCTTGAACATGATCTTTGGAGACAATTCTCATGACTTAAAAGACCAGAGTCTATGGGGGTGGAATTTAAAGGGAGTCTGGGTGTCAGGGAGACCCAAGTTCTAAATTCTCTTCTGGGACTTTAGGCCTTTAAAGCCCTCTTGGGTCCCAGTTTCATCATCTGTCCCACAGAAAGAGCTGTGACACTTATCCTTGTGACCACAGGCAGGCCATCATGGTACACAGAGGAGAGAAGAACACAAGATCTGGAATCTTGGTCTTGAACCTTGGCTCTGCCATTTACTAAGTTGCACCAAAGGCACACTTAAGCTCTTATCACTTCCTCCCTCTCCTGTTCGACCTCAATTCCTTCATCTTTATTCAAAGACTCTATTACAAAGGTATTGGATCTAAATGACTTCTAAAGCCCCTTAGCGGGCTAATACTCTGTGAACTAAAATTTATTTCAACCATCCAAATGAGATGTAACTAAACTGGCAACCTCTGTTTTCACCATAGGAAACAGGAACCAATTTTCTATTAGAACTGCTTTTTCACCTGGACCTCCCAAGCCTTTTCCTTGTTCTCTAAGGTTCCCTGTTTGGCTTGAGAAGAATTTCTTTGATATAAAGAAAAAAATGGAGTAAGTGAACATTAACATGAGGGTGTAGCCAGAAACTAATTAATCTCTGCATTAAACAGACATGAGCATTCATCTGGACTGGAATTCATTTGTTAACACAGAATTCTTATATCCCTGAACCATTATAAATACTCGTTTAGGAGCAAAACGATGCATCTGTCCTAAAGATTTTTTTTTCTTTATATTTAATAAACTATGATGAGGTCAGAGGATACTGATCGGAGGGAGAGGTAGAGGCAGTTAAGCCATTCAAGGAACAGAGCTTCTGGCCAGAAGTTAGAAAGTTGTTTGGTCATTTTTCAGTTGTATGTGACTGACACCATTTGGGGTTTTTTTTTTTTGGTAAAGATATTGGGGTGGTTTGCCATTTCTTTCTCCTGCTCCTTTTATGGATGAGAAAACTGAGGGTTAAGTGACTTGTCCAGGGAAAGACAGCTAGTAAATGTCTAAATCATCTTTGAATTCAGTTCAAATCTTGTTTATTTACTAGATATATGACCCTAAACAAAGCACTTTAACCTCTATTTGCCTCAGTTTCCTTATCTGTGAAATGGGTATAGTAATAACACCTACTTCAAAGGATTTTTGTGAGAATCAAATAAGATAATTTGCAAAATGTTTGTAGCAGCAAATTGCAGAAAATGAGTAGATGTCTATCTATTGGGGAATGGACAAAAAAGTTGTGCTAAACGAAGATAATGGAATATTATTGTTCTATAAAAAATGATGAACAAGTTGATTTTTAAAAGGCCTTGAAAGATTTATATGAACTGATGCTGAGTGAAACAAGAAGAACCAGGAATACATTATACACAATAATAGCAAGAATGTGCTATGATCAACTATGAAAGACTTGGTTCTTCTCAGTGGTTAAGTGATCCAAGGCAATCCCAACAAACTTTGGACAGAAAATGCCATCTGCATCCAGAAAAAGAAATATGAATATTGGATGTAAACCAACACATGCTATGTTCACTTCTTTTTTCTATTTTGTTTTTTTTTTCCTCTCCTATGGTTTTTCCCTTTTGCTCTGATTTTTTTTCTCTCCCAACATGATTCATAAAGCAATGTGTATTAAAAATAAATAAATAAATATAAAGCTCTTTGCAAATCTCAAAGCACTATTATCAACAGTATTATTAGCACCACTGTCAGGTGACAGCTTTAGCAAAGAGATATTCTTAGACAAATTTTACTAATCTTATTGAGAATTACCATATGACTCACCAAAACCATAAAGGGATTTATGAATCCTAAGTAAGATTTATATAGAGATCTCCTTCAGATATTTCAGTTTATTTCTCATACTCCTCAAATCTTTGATCTCGTACTTATGCCCTGAAGATAGACAACTGGATACTACAACTTCTCTTTTCAATCAACAAGCATTTATTTGTTGAACACCTACTGCTTAGCCGTTCAGGGCATGGAGGGTGGGGGAAGCCAGCACAGTATAAAATCCTCATTTTACAGATGGGGAAATTGAGGCTGCGAGGGTATTAAGGCACCTAACCCTATGTACCTCATCCATATTTCCTTGTCAACAAAATAAGGAAGATGAATCAGATGACCTCTAATGTCTTTTCCAACTCTGGGTTTCCAATCTCATGATTTTATGGATAAGTGGATTTTATGGACCCCTTCTGGGGTCATATAGGTCATTCCACTGCCAATAACCTCAGAAAACACTCTGGAGACTTCAAGGCCTTTTCTGTTTACAAATTATACAAAAAAGAGGTCTTTTCTATCTGGTTCCAATCTCACATTTCCCCTTACAAAACACTTCAAGTCAATTCTCTGTATTTCCATACTCTTCTTGGCCTTCCAAATAACTAGACCCCAAATCCTCTGAGTGAAGGTCCAAATTAGGAGGTGCCACGTAAGTGGGAACCCTCCAAGGACTACCCTTTGGTCCTATTTACCAAAGATGAAATCACACATCCATCCTGGACAAAACCCTCACAGTATTTAAACAAAAAGCTAACAACTGCATGTCACTGTCATTCAGGAGTTTTAGACTTAACCCTCCTCTCTCTTACCCCACGCTTCCTTCATTCTCTTTTTCCAATCTCAAGTATTTGCCAGTCATTAAGGTCACAAAAGTGATGCAATTACTGTACTCATCAAGTTTACATTCCAAGTCACCAGAATAAGTTGTCACTCAATGATTGACAACTGGTTCTATCATTCAATAATAAGACTGGGGAAAGGGAAAGGGAGAAAAATCAGGAAAATCACTAAAGCTTCATCTCTTGACATTAATACAACAATTTAGAACCTGAGAGCCCTGACTGAATGCTAAGCAATAAACACCAAGTTTAGATAAGATATAAACTTCTGTCTTCATGGAGCTTTCAGTCTTTCCCAAGAATGAAAAGCCTGAAAGAAATAACTATGAGAGAAAATGTTCAGATTTGTAAGAAAAAAAGGTCTAAAGAGGAGAAGATATTTATCAATTAAGGGGAAATCCAAGGAAAGGTCACCTGGGAGAGTATCCCTTGATCCAGGCTTTAAAAGCTGAGCAGGAGTTGTTCAACAGCTGAAAAGGGAGGGGACAGGCACTGGGAACGGTGAGGGAAAGGCTTTGGGTAAAAATAATACTCATTTTAAAGGAAAGAGAAGCTGTCAGTAAACAAGAACAAAGGACAGCTCTTTAAGACTTAGAGAAAACCCCCAATTCCCCATACTCCACAATTATGCTTTCCTGTTATAGAGATCTGAATGCAGCCAGAATGGAATCCTTGGGAGGATAAGGTACAATGGGGATTCTGCCATTTATGCAGAATGTCTCAGGGGAAGCATCTTCCCGCCATCATGCTGCCCCACCCCGAGCTGCACGGAGATACAGACTGCATAGGCGGAGCAACCCACCCAGCATCTCCAGCCCTAACACTTCCAAGTGAGATCGGCAGACCGGGCAGTGCCTAAGTACTCAGTGGGGGCTCTGGGAGATTTCAATTTAATACAATGCAGCAACATTTTTTATCTGCCAGGTACCCACGGGGCTGCACACAGCCCCTGCCCCCTATGTCTGCAGCCTAACAAATGAATTAGGGCATGTTACATAGAGTTCTGTGAAACAAAGCAGGATGTAACAGGCAGAGAGAACTCCAGACAAAATGTGAGTTTCTTTTGGGGGAGGGGAAGGGAGATAGGCGTGAATTTTCAATTTGGACAATTACAGAGGAGAGGCATCTAAGCCGGTTTTTGAGGAAGACCAGCCTATCAACAGGTGGAGCTTTGAAGAGAACATATTCTAAATTGGGGGAAATGGCCTGTGGGAGAATACTGACAGTGAAGCAGGACAAAATTAAGAGACTTTAAGTGGGGAGTGGGGTGGCTGGAGGGTAGAGGAGGGATGGGCAATGAGACTAGAAAGGTAGGCTGGAGTCAGACTATAAGAAGTCTTAAATGACATAAGAAAGAATAAAAAGCAATTTCTAGAAATGAAACCTCCCAGTCAAAGCACCAGCCCTAAACTCTTAGGTCTCTGAAGAATGGATTCCACACCAAGAAATAGCCTGGGAAATTGGTTCCCAGCCTGGCAAAAATCAGTCACCATCCTAACTGCAGGGCTATCATTCCTTGTCCCTGGGGGGGTGGCTTCAGGCCCAGGGTTTGTGGCCAGGAAAGCAGCAAAGAGAAAAAAGGGCAGAAACCAAGTGACACAAATGCCACTTTGGTCCAAATCATGGGGGAGGGGATGAAGAAGAAAGGGGAGTCAAGGAGCTGGCTTAAGGCCAAAAAAAAAAAAAAAAAAAAAAAAACCGTACCCATGTGACTGCTGTTCTACTGAGAGCCTCTGGATACTGAGAGTGGAGTCAGCTTTGAAGCTGAAATTTGAAGGAAATTAGCACAGAAGCTAAATCAAAATCTCACCATATTCTGAAAAACTCTGGAGTAAGTATAAAGAGAATCTATTGGAAAAGTGTGTAGCCTCTCTAAGGCAATTTTAAAATCTTGGTCAACATGTATAACCTATAGTTTTATAGATGTACACACATAAACCTATATGCATAATATGTAACGTTTGAAAAATTATTTTCACACATTGCCCACATTCTTTCCAAAAAAATACACAAAACAGGACAAATTTCTAGAAGTGCATCGGTGGACTACGGTTAGCCTTATCCAACAATGACCCTCTAACAACGGTTTTTTTGGCTTTGGTGTAGAAAACATCCTCCCCACATTATAATATAAAGCTTGCCCTGTTCTGAATCACAGACTATATTTGCACTAGGAGACCCTGAGGCAAGGAGACACCACCATCTCTCCTATCAGGCTGAGGTGGTCTCGGGAAGGAAAAGACGTAATCCAAACTCCCAGCGGAGGTTACATCCCGAGGAGGCAAGGTCCAGAGAGGCAAACGCTAACCCCACCCACACCTGTTCCGCTCAGAGACCGGCAGCCCCTGAGACCTTTCTCGTCTTTCCTCGGAGGTGTCATGAATGGTGGCCCTGGGAGTGGGTGGGGCCTGCTACAACACCGGTCAGGGCCCACGGGAAAAATCACTCTAGCTTTTGGATTGGCCGAATGCAGTAATCACAGCCGTGCCGTCTATTCCAAGCCCACGGATGAGTACGGAGCCCCATGCATCGTGTGTAAAGCACTGCAATGGATGAATACATGTATGAATCATGTGCAGCACATACATGTAACATCTCCAAAGAAAGCGGTCCTTGCCGAGTTCTGCAGATTAATGCAAGAATGGAGGTTTTGTCCCAATTACCTTCGTTTTTTAATGACTCAATTCCACAATGCTCATTCCGCAGGGACATCAATTTGAGAAAGGAAAAAAAACCCGTTAGGAATAGCCTAAGACACCCCCCCATGTTTCTAAATTATTTCATTTAAGAGATGCTGGCAAAGGTAAAAAGGAGAAAGGCTGTGGTTACAAAACCTGGAGCTTATCCGAAGCTTAGGCTGAGCGCCGGTGAGGAGTTTCCCCAAGGACAAGCTGGACATAAGGTGTGGGTGAAGGCACTGAATCAGCCCAGCCCCAGAAAACAGCCAGACGGATGCCTTCTCAGGCGGCTCGCATTGCAATTCAAATAAAGCCCAATGTGGATATGGACATCCGCAAATCCGGGGCATTCACCTAGTAAGGGCCAGACATGCTCATTCATAACGGATACGGGCACCGTGGCAAACGGGACGACCGAAGCCCCCTTCGGCTGTGTGCCTTCAGCAAATTAATTAGCGGATAACAGGTAGCAGCAGAGGCACCCAACATCTGCAAAGCCGCTTCTGGGGCCGGGTTTATCGCTTCCTTTGTTCGCCTGGCAAAGATGGAGTAGCCAACCCATTCCCCCCAGCCCACACCCCATCCCACAAAAGATTTAATTAAAGTCATGGGAAACAAAGCACAGCTGCATTAAAAAACAACAACAAATGAGACTAAAAGCCCGGGTCCAAGGGAGGCCAGGAGGGCTGTCCTACTATTCCAATTCCCCTTTTCCTTGCATGCAGAATAAAGCAGGGGAGGGGGCCGGGGCTCTGAGACGGGCACGGCCCACATCTCCCGGGGGATGCAGACCCAGTACCTGCCTCCAGCGTCCCCACCCCGCCCCAGCCACAAGCCCCGGGGCACACAAAGCTAGGTGCGCCGGGCGCGAGGGGAAACAAACTCAGGTCTTAGATATAAAAAAATAAAAAAAAAAAAAATAAGAAAGAAAAGCCCGCCCGGGTTTTCCTCAAACGCCGACAGATTTAAAATACTTCGCGGTCAGCGCTTCGGGCCGGGAGAAGAGAAATCCGGTTCCTATTTTGTCCTCGTCAGTTCCCACCCGGCACATGACGCACCAAAACATGAAGCAAAAGCAAAGGAGGGAAGGTCGGGGCCGTACAAAGGGAGCCAAGTGGAAGGCGACTTAACCCTCCAGGGATGCGGGGAGGCGACATCCCCTGGCCCCTTAGGGGGCAGAGCTGGAACCGCGCGGGCGGGGTCCTCCCCCAAAACCCGAGTCCCTGGCCTCGCGCTTCAAGGGAGATCCGCAGCCTCGCAAGCTTCGAGGCCGTTAGGCAGAAGCCAGCCCGCTCCAGGCCCCGGGCCCGCGGCCGTCCGGCTCCCCCGCCCGGGCTCCGGGACGCGCTCGAGCTCCCGGGGAGGGGGCGCGAGCAGCGCGGAGCTGTCCGCTATCCGGCGCCTCGGCCGGGAGCAGGCGCAGAGTTGCGGGGAGGGCCGGACGGGGCCGCTTCTTTTTCTGAGTTATCACTGCCATTATTACTGTTTTCTGTTTTTCTCCCCCGCCCAGCCCCGGAGCCGCGCGCCCCCGTCCGCCTCCCCGCCTCCCTTTCCTCAACTTCTCCTGTCGGCGGTGCCCCGGGCCGGGAGCCACTCGCCCCACACAAAGCGGGAGAGGGAGGGAGGGAGGGAGGAAGGGGAAGGGGAGGAGGCAGCGGCGCCGGGTCGGGGCTCACCGTGATCCGGGGGATGTTCTTCTTGCCCTGGTAGGACATGGTGGCGGCGGCGGTGGCTGGGCTGCTGCTGCACGGCGGCTCCTCTCCGGCTGCGGCTTCTCCCCCTGCGCTGCTGCTCGCACCCCGCCCGGAGATCAGGTGAAGAGAATGGTGCGCTCGCTAGCTCCCTCGCTCGCTGGCCGCGGCCGCCGCCTTCTCCTCCCCCTCTCCCTCCTCCGCCCGCCCCCCACCGGGCCGCCGCCGCCGCCGCCGCCGCTCGAGAGACAATAGCAGCTCTCCCTGCGCCCCTTTCACCCCCGCCCCTCGCTTCTCTCCCTCTTCCTTTTCTTTTGCAGAACCAGCTGGGACCCAGAGAGGCGAGAGTCCGCGCGGCTCCTCCCTCCTCCTCGCTCTCCCCTCTAATGATTCTCCTTATTGCATCCGCCTCACCCAGTTTTTCTTTTTGTGTGTGTGGATGTGTGTAGTGGATGTGTGTGCAAACGAGTGCGTGCGTAAGGAAAGCACCGTGGCGGCCGCCAGGGGGCGCAAGGCGCGGCGGGCGCTGGCGGACCGCGGAGAAGGTGGGGTGGAGCGGGGTGGTGCCGGCGCGCGGGCTGGGGGCGGGGGTGCGCTGCAGAGAAAGAGGGGGCGGGGGGGAGCAGGTAACTACACAGCCTGCTAACTGCACCCCAACCCCCCACCACGCCCTGGGGCCCCGGCGGAGCAGGGCGAGCGCCCCGTTTTCCCGGAGCCTCGGCGTCCTGAGCCCCCCGTGCCTGGGCAGGATGCTCCGGCGGGCAGCCTTTGTTACAAGGGTGGGCGGCACCCCTCGGCTCCCCTACAGTCTCATTAATTCCTTCCAGAGCGTGCGGCGGACGGGCCGGGCACCGCACCGCACACGCCCAACCGTGGCTCGAGGGCACGAAGGGAGCGCTCTGCCTGTCCCATTTTTAGATACGGTGGGAAGACGGTTACAAAGGTGTGAGGACGCAGTGTGTGTGTGTGTGGGGGGGGGGTGTTAATCAGCATTCTGAAGGAAAGCTGTGCTTGCGAGACACCGCGTACAAAGGGACATCCAGCTTTATTCACAGCGCGGACACACAAAGCCAAGTCGCGGGTGCAGACATCTCGCAGCCACGTCCAGAGAGACGTTTTCTTTCTCCGTCTCCCTCATGCTGGGGGGCGGGGGGGGGGAATTGCCGCCCTTTACACGATCAGCACTCCCAGCTGTCTCCCGGCGCCAGAGGCACGCGGTCCGAGCCGGCGCGCTCCGATCCCGGACTCTGATGCACACCTTTGATGCCCCGTTCATTAAAGGGGGTAGGGATAAGGGCTGAACCCGCGATCCCATTGGTCCGTGGCGGTATCAGGTGAGGAAGCTTCCCCCATCCATATAAATCCGCATTCTCTGCCCGCACTTAGAGAGAGGGCGCCCACTGCGCTGAGAGATTGCTCGGTTTGCCCGGGTCGTAGGACCAGAAGCAGGGCGTGAGCTCGGCACTACGACAGGTTCTCCGGGCCACAGCCGTGCGTTCACGGGAAGTGTGTCAGTCCAGAAAGGGAGCGTGCGGGGCCAGGGGCGCGCTACCCTTTGGGATGGATAGCGTGCCCAAGTTGGGATGAGGACTTTGTCTGAATCTGGGTCGGAGTGACCTTAAGCAAACTCATGCCCGGCCTCCGCTCCTTTACCTGTCAGTGGGATGCTCTCCCTACCTTCCCCTCCGTGGTTACCGCTAGTGCAGCTTCGCGCGGTGCAAGCCACACCGAGTCTGGAGAGGAGCTCCTCTCTGACATTCAGCTCCCTCTCCTTTGGTGATCTCGGGCGAGTCACTGGCCTGTCTGGCCGCAGTTCTTTTTCTAAAGGGAGAACACAGGACTAGATAATCTTTTAAAGTCTCCCCCAGTTGCAAACCATAAAGTACCACGATGGGCTTTTTTAAAAAATGAATATTGAAGGTTTAACTGAAAACTTTCCTAAAGCCAGAGACTGAGTCACGCAATTACCCACATACCCTTAGCACAGTGTTTTGCACACATAGCCGCTTAATTACTTTTTGTGGAGATCTGTTTAAATTTTTTTTTTAATCCAGAAATCTCCAGCCAAAGGGACCTTCCTTTCCTTACACAGCAGCCCCTAGCAAGGCCACAGCCTGTTCCCAATAAATATATACCGTGCTTTAACAAGCAGGGGGCACGCTGGGGAAGGATTACCTTCCAATTTTCTTTTGCAAAGCATGGACTGGGGAAGCCAAAGGCACGCCCTAAACATTTTGCTTTGTTCCTGCGGCTTTAGCTCCGGGACCACTGAAAGGAGTTGTGAAATTACAAAGCATTCTGGGTATTGGCATGCAAATGAGCAGAATTATATTTAGAATGGAGGGAAGGCGGAATTAAAGGGCACTTCAGAGCCCTGCAGAGTCTTTTTTTTTTTTTTTCCCTGAGCTTCTACCACTAACATATTGAGAAGGGCCATGACCAAAATGGTTTCCTAGGAACATGAAAATACCCAGAGGCCACTATCGGGATTCCGTTACCTCTTTTAAAATTTGCATTTTAATATTTCTTTCCCTCTGGTGTACACTAGTATATCCTTCATTTACAGACATTACAGAAAAAAAGCACTCTACGCTGAATAAATTTATCCCACGTTTCTCATTCCCATGCAATACATTCTCTGTTAAGGCTTTCTTCATAGCTAGCTGGATTAAACTCTTTGAGGTGCAAGAGGCCTAAGAAAAATAAAGAGTTGTGTTGTGTTGTGTTGTGTTGTGATGAGCTGCTCCAACAACACAGGAATGCATAATAGCAAGGCTAATGGTTTCAAGCTGTTGCTACCACCACAAATACACAATGAACACTCTCCCCCTCCACCCCATCTTTTCCCTTTTTGGAACATATTTAAGCATCCAAGCTGAGACACAGGGGAAAAGACAGGGGACCTTTTAAAATTCATGTCCATTTGGAGGGATTGGAAATGCAGCAGTGCACACTTACAAGTCTGGCCAAAAGAAAGGGAGCAAGAAGAGGAGAAGAGCAAAGACTGAAATACTCCACAGTTGAAAGCATCTGAATAGATTCCCCTAGGATAGTCTGCACTGTTCTTGGTCTTACAGAGCCGGAAGACAATGAGAAAGCAACAGATGTACCACTCTCTGAAAAGCCTCGGCCATGCACGTTTTTCCTGTTTTAAAGGAATTAATGCCCAGTGTAATACTGTGCTTTAATGCTATTAGATTTGAAAAACATTC
The DNA here is from genome assembly GCF_048593235.1 of Sminthopsis crassicaudata. Classification (NCBI taxonomy): domain Eukaryota; kingdom Metazoa; phylum Chordata; class Mammalia; order Dasyuromorphia; family Dasyuridae; genus Sminthopsis; species Sminthopsis crassicaudata. The sequence continues at coordinate 397,048,274 of NC_133618.1, forward strand.
CCAGAAGAGTTTATCAATTCCGTGCACCCACATTTTTTACTCACATGTATGGGCCCAAGGGAACCATTGGGAGAAAAAATTCCCCACTCTCAAATACCTGACAATCTCATTAGGAAGGAAAGGCAGAATAATAAGTAAGGAGCCTTATTGATCTGGTATGCTCAGGAAGGCACTGTTCCACACAAGGGAATTTTCCAGTAAATAGAAGTTTACTCTTTAAGTACTCAGACTTTTTACTTCATTTTGGATAGAAATCTTTTTCAAACACATGACTACCCATATAGTATATATGCATTTCTTCATAATTACAGTATTCAGTATTCTAATGAACATCAACCATGGTACTACAAGGTGACACCCTCCAAGGTTGCTGGAGGATGTCAGGCTGTCTGCCCTTATATTAGATGGACCCAAAATGCTGGGCTTCCTGAGAGCTCGCTCGAGTGTGTGTGTGTGTGTGTGTTTCCTTTTTGTGTCTCTTGTGCACACAACTGAGGTTTGACCCTCACTTTTAGTACTTACTAATTCCGTGACAATGAATGATTGACATGAGCTATCTGAGACTCAGTTTCCTCATCTATAAGCTGAAGGTAATAGTATCTGTGTGGTACCTTCTTCACATGGTTTATAAATTTTCTTTTTAAGAAATTCAATTTTTTTTTTGCATTTATATTGCTCTCCACCATTGAACAATAATAAAACAAATAAATATACTTAGTCCAGAAAAACAAATGGTTACATTGGCCATTCCCACAAATGTATTTTTCTCTGTCTCTGTATGTGTGTGTATGTCTCTATCTCTCAAGTTCATCACTTCCTGGAAAGGAATCCTCATAGGATTGCTGTGAGGACCAAATGAAACTTTAAATAGCTATGTAAATGTAAGGGTTTTTTTAATCAATATTTCAGTTAATCACCATCACTATTATCTGTAACTCTTAATTTGCAACAAATGATTTATTGTGGGTTTTGAAATCACATGACCAAGCTTGTTAGTACTGTATATAAAAGAAGAGTAAGTAGGCTTTGATTGAGCCCCCAGAGAGTTAATAGCATTATAGTAACTATAAACACTATAAAAACTTTTTGCTGCTTAGAGGTTTTTTCCATTCCTCACTTCCTAAAGCTGATTTCTATTCTACTTAACTGTTGCTGCTGAATAAGTGAGATGAAATACATTCAAAACATTAGGTAAAACAAGAACCTGATTAAGTGGTACTAGTTTGATTATAAATGCTGACTACAAAAATTAAGTGTATAAATAGGGGGAAGGGCAGGATTAGAGGGAGGGACAGAAAGGAGGTCAGGAAATCTTTTGATAAAGTCTGAATCTCAAATAAGGCAGTGAAGGCTGTGATTGAAATGGACTGATGGAAAGTGGGAGAACATTCTATTAATAATAGCTGACCTTCATACAGCACATTACTATCTTATCTGAGTCTTACAATAATCCTGTGTGGATTCTTATCCCCATTTTACTGTTGAGAAAACTGAGGCTTAAGTGACTTGCCCAGTCACACAATTAGGAAAAATCTGAGGTTTAATTTGAACTCAGGGCTTTCTTACTCTAGGCCCAGAGCTGTATTGCCACCTAGTGGCTTAGGTGGATATAGCTTTAGATTTTCTGTAAGGAAAACTAACACAGCTATCCAAAACAGGAATGAGATGCACTGGGAGTTTTCCAGTCTCCCCCTCCCTGTAGCCCTTTAAATAGAGACTAGATGACCACACATCAGGGCTGTTGTAACATGAATTCCTCTTCAGGTACAGATTTCTGGATAGTTTTTGAGGACTTTTCCAACTCCGATTCTGTGACGTTGATGGCAATTGGATGGATGGAGAAAATACAAAGTTCTTTTAAAATCTATCAAAACTTCTAAAATAAGGGAAGCACCTGGCTCACATAATAGTACTGTGCCAAATATTTGTGTAATTCTAATTAAAGTAAATGAAAATAAATAATGTCTGGTAAAACTAACTTTAAAATCATTTATTCCAAAACACTGGAATAAACTCTTTTGATCTATAGTTCTAAGAAAGGAAATCTTAGTCATACCCTTCCAATGTCACAATTAACTGAAAGAAAAAGAAACCTAGCCAAGTTATATTATTAGATATTTATACATTAAATTCACAAGAATAAATCTGGCTTTGATTCCCTTGATCACACATAGACTGACAGGAAGATCTTACAGCCATGCACACATACACACAAGTTTTCTCATGAAATTTGAAGCCTGGGCGTATTCCAAAATAAAATTGATACCAGCTTCAGTGAGATGGGCAAACCTTTCACTTACTCTAGGGGTAGATTTATGATCCTTGGTGGAAATTAGACCTTACTCAGGGGAGGATACAGCAGCACCCTGGGAAGGATACTGCTCTCCAAAGCCATTTGCTGCCTTCTTTCATGGGAAAAAGAGAACAGACTTTTGGGAAGACAGAAGCAATGTCATCTTCCTCTTATCCAAAAAACTGGGTGGGTGGGTGGGTGGGTGGGGTGTGTGTGTGTATGTGTGTGTGTGTGAGAGAGAATGACAGAGACAAAAAGACTGAGGAGAGGCAGAGAAAGAAATACAGAGAGAGGAGCTAGAGACACACACAGAGAGAAGGACAGAGAGAGATAGAGACAGAGAGGGGGAAAGAAAGAGAGATACAAGAAGGAGGAAGCAAATAGAGAAGACAGTGAGAGATAAAGAGAAACAGAAAACAGAAAGACAGAGAGATTGAGACAGGGAGAGAGAAACAGAGACACAGCCAGAGAGATAGAGAACGAGAGAGACAGAGAGAGAGATAAAGAGAAGAGAAACAGAAAGACAGATTGAGAGATGGAGAGAGAGAAAAAAACAGGGACAGAGAGATAGAGAAGGAAAAAGAGAGATAGAGACAGAAAGAGATAGTGAAGGAAAAAGAGGGGAGGAGAAGGAAGAGAAACAGAGAGACAGAGACAGAGAAAGGGAGTGAAAGGTAGAAGAAAAGTATTATTGACCTTAGTAACAGTGGAGGATGTATTAGTGTGGTAGGTAAGGAGGAGATGGTGCAGTATACAGAGTGCCAGACCTGGACTCAAGAAAACTCATCTTCCTGAATTCAAATCTACCCTCAGATACTTGCCAGCTGTGTGACCCTGGGCAAGTCACTTCACCCCACTGCCTCAGTTTCCTCATCTGTAAAATGAGCTGGAGAAGGACATGGCAAGACTTGCCAAGAAAACTTCTAAATGGAGTTATAAAGATATGACCGAAATGACTGTACAATGACAACAAGGCAGGAGATGAACTCCTTTTTGTTGCTCTTCGCATGAGAATGAAACTTGTAGATGGCACAGAGAGCATGTGCTAGAATTAGTGCCAAAAAAGCCTGTCTCAAACACAAATGAACCATGTGGGCTTGGGAAATTCACTTAACCTCCCCACGCCTCAGTTTCCTCATTTGTAAAATGATGATTTCTCTGATCTCTATGACTGATGTTAGAGAGGGGGCCAGCTGCTGGTAGTGAGTGGAGCGCAGAACTGGGATGGTCCTTAGTTGTCATTACTTGGGGATAGATAGCATAGCTGCAACCTTAGGTACATGCAGTATTTTTTTTGTTGTTGTTGCTAAGACTACCTATCTACCTTAAATAACAAGAAGAACCTAGATGAGAAACAGCCATTACAACTTCTAGCAGAGAGGTTGCTTCTAAGCCTAATTCCTTTTCACCACTTCAGTTGTGCAGGAAATGCACTAAAATGATGAAAAACGGAAACAAATCCTCACGAGGTGATGCCGGCAGAGCAAAACAGAAGGGTTCATTATTGACAATGCTCTTTGCTTCCTCCTCTGTTGATAACCTGCTGCACTGCCCCTGCCTCAGTCTCTCCCTTAATGAGTTGGACATACTCTTCACCTCTTAGCAGGTGCAAGCTTGTGAAATCACCCAAAAGATGGCAGTTCAGATGGGAGGGAATAGATGGTGCTTGGGTTCCAAACGTACTGCATGGCCTTAAATATTTTCTGGAACAGAAGGAAAAAGTGGCTGGACAAGTAGTATAAAGCCCAGCTCCAAGTGGGCAGCTTTCTTTTTTTTCTTTCTTTTCTTTCTTTTTTTTTTTTTTTTTTAAATTTACAATCTGTAGCTAATCAGTTTTCTGATGTGGCTTTTTTTTTTTTTACCAGTTAAACCATTTTCCCCCCTTTTTTTTAAAGAATTTTTTATTTTAAAAACATATGCAAGGATAATTTTTCAATACTGACCTTTGAAAAACCTTGCGTTCCCATTTTTCCCTACTTCCCGGGTCTCCCCTCTCCCCTAGATGGCATATAATCCAATATATGTTAAACGTGGTAAAGGCATACATATTTATACAATTATCTTGCTTCACAAGAAAAATCAGATCAAAAAGTTAAAAAAAATGAGAAAGAAAATAAAATTCAAACAAACCACAACAAAAAGAATAAAAATGCTATGCTGTGATCCACTCTCAGACCAGTTTCTTAAGATAAATTTTTCCTTGTTGAATACTTATTTACTGACATCTGCTATATTACCATGTTCCATTATGAGGATGAGAGCTGATATGAACAAGATGGACGTTGCATCTTTAGAATACTGGGGTATAGTAATTCACATTTTGAGAGTTAATCTATTTAATTTTTTCTTAATTTTCCTTTTGAACAGATCTAAACTACTTGCCTCATTGTAGCATGAGTCTGGATAGCTTTTCTAGGATCCTTCTGAACAGGGTTGTCTTTTGGTCTAGAAACTGCCAGTAATCCACTCCAAATGTTTAATCCCTTTTGGGAAGTCTTAAACTCTTTGGGGCTTTTCTAAATTTGTTTGGTTTATTTTTTTAAACTAGCTGCTTCTCCTAGTAAGGGGTAAGTTCAGAACTTCATTTCAGAATGGGGTGCAGGGATCCAATGGAAATTTTTCCCATGAGTTATGTGTTGAAGGAATACATTGGAAATGTTCATCCTTAATTTAAATTGGAAATATCCTATATGTTATTTGACCCATTCAGGAAATTTGGAGTGCTCAATATGTTGCAGAAAGCCCCAAAATTTTTCACCCAGAAGATTTTTTCTTGGGGGGGAAATGAGAGGGTTAAGAAAGAGGGGCCCAATTTTCTTTTACTTTTTCCTGTCTTTGGATTGGTTCAGGCAAGATAGGAACTTTAAGAATTTTGTAATTCTTATTTTATTGAGCCATATAGTCATATATTTTGGAATGAGTGTAACCCCCCCAGATTCACCAGCTGTAAGAGTCATGGAAAACTGTTAATTTTCAGATTGTCCAAAGAATTGGGCCATATGGATCTTGCTGAAACTCTTTCATACAAGTCACTGAAGGATGACATTTGAAAAGACAATGCTTAAATCTCCCAAAGTCAACAGAGAGCTTTTCAGAAATAGTAATACGAACAAATGTGCCAAAATCACTACAGTTGATCTGCTATCTACAACTCATGTTTAACTAAGAGACAAAGAGAGAAAGACAAAGACAGAATCAGAGACAAAGAGAGACAGAGAGATTGGGTATGTAAGGGGAAGGGCAATTAGTGAGGGAAATCTTCATCCTCACAGCTTCTTGTGTGATGAAACCACAGAAAGGGTAGATAACAGACAACAAAACAGAGATGTATCTATGCCCCATTGCAGAGTGTAAAGAAATTTTCCTTAAGGGATTAGAAAATGGCCAGCTCTTAGTTGGCTAAGAATAGGTCACCTGGTGGCTTTTAAAAAATAGTATATATTAGTATGTAAAAATTAGTATATATAGTATATAGAAAAAAACAGTTGAGACAAGCAGCTTCAGTAAATGCGACCCCTGGAACTAGAGAAAAATCAGAAAATGGAAAAGACTCTTACTCTTCAGAGATCTTCTACTAGGAAGAGGTGGGGGAGGAAGGACTTTCCTCTGTCATCAATCATGACATCCTGAACTGAAGCCATTCTACCCAGTAGTGGATACCACGCCCAGCAGGAAACAAGCCAGTGGGCCAAGGCAGCTCTGAGCACTACCCCCAGACACAGAAAAGTCAGCCTTGCCAGCCCAAATTTGCACAGGTTAATGCCTTGTCTCTCTTCTGTGTTTTCATCAGTTGGGCTAATGCAGAGTAGGAGGAAACAGTTGATTAGCAAGTCCTGATCCCCTTTCAGCCTTCATTCCCCAGCGATTATCAATATAATATTTGGGTACTGGCTGAAAAATGGAGGAAGAAATTGGTGATATGGACTAGATAAGGAAGACTTAAAGGCAAATGGTCACCATTGTCTTACTGCCAGTAAACTAAGATGTCTCCTGGGAAAACAGGAAAATTATTTGGTGGAAGATAAGCATTAGAGCATCATTTTCCACCATAAGCTCCTAAAGGACAAATGATGTTGCTCTTAAAGAGCATATCTTTAAAAAAAAAAAAAAAAAAAAAAAGGAAAATGGAGGATTATAATATTCATTACTGCTGTTAAGGTGAAAAATTCACAACCAGATGAGATAGACCTGGCTAAGAAAAAGAAAGGAAGATCAGTGGAACACAGCTGATCTACAGCAACAATAAATATAGTTACCCAGTGTTTGACAATGTAAAGCTTTGTTTTGGAGATAAGAATTCATTTTTTAGTAAAAATTATTGGAAAAGTTGGAAAGCAATCTGGCAGAAATTGGGCATAGACCATTTTATACCATTTACCAAGATACGGTCAAAATGGATTATTTGGGATATTTTATATTTGGAATTATTGTCGTATACCATTCATCAAGATATGGTCAAAATGGGTTATTTGGAATATCTTATGTTTGGAATTATTATCTTACACCATTTACCAAGATATGGTCAAAATGGATACATGACTTAGATATAAAGAGAGATATTATAAGAAAATCTGAAGAACATGGAATATACTACCTATCAGACTTATGGATAAGTGAACAATTTATGAACAAAGAAGAGATAGATAATGTTGTGAGATGCAAAATGGTTAACTCTGATTACATTAAATTAAAAAGATTTTGTACAAGTAAACAAATGTAGCCAAGATCAGAAGAAAAGCAGAAAATAGGGAAAAAATTATATAGATAGTTCCTCAGATAAAGGTCTCATATCTCAAATATAAAGAACTTTGTCAAATCTATAGTCAGGTGAAAAAATGCTCAAAATCATTGCTTATTAGAGAAATTCAGATTAAATGAGATTTCATATTACACCTATCAGATTGGCTAAAAATGATAGAAGGAGAAAGTGACAAATGTTGGAGGAGATGTGGAAAAATTGGGACACTAATTCAAAATTGGGACAGTTGATAGGACTGTGAACTAATCCAACCATTTTGGAGAACAATATGAAATTACACCCGAAGAGTTATTAAACTGCCTATACTTTTGACCCAGCCATATCATTATTAGGTCTGTTTCCCAAGAGGAGTAGGGAAAATGGAAAAGAACCTAAATGTTCTAAAATATTTATATCAGTTCTCTTTGTGGTAGCGATGAACTGGAAATTGTGGAGATGCTGGTTAACTAAAGAATGACTAAATAAAATTGTATATGTTCATGATGGAATATTACTCTGATATAAGAAATTATGAGCTTAATGATTTTAGAAAAATATGAAGAGACCTACATGAAATAATGAAGACTGAAATGAGCAAAGCCAAGAGAATATTGTACACAATCACAGCAATATTGTTCTAAGAACAACTTTGAGCAACTGAGTTATTCAATTATAAATACCCAAATTAACCTCAAAGATCCAGTGAAGGAAGATGGTTTTTGAATCTAGAAAGGAATATTGTTGTGATGTAGGAAATAACTGGTTGATTAAAAAAAAAAAACAGGGAAAGACAGATTTATGAAGGAAGATGGTATCCATTTTCAGAAAAATTGATGATAGAAGAATAAAAGCATAGGACAGTCTTACACATATATGTGTGTGAGTATATATGTGTATATATATATATATATACATATATATGTCTGTTTATAGCTATGTGCATACGTAAATATAGATATACATGTATATACATACATATACATATATATACATATACATATATATATATACTTAATTGTAGCAGGGGAAGGGAAAGAAGGGAGGCGAAAAATAAAATTAAAAGTGCACAGTAGGAAACAAAAGAAAATCAAAGAAGAAAAAAAAAAACCAAGCATCTTTGAAAACAATGTATAGTATTTATTATACAGGTTTTCTTAAAATGGAAATTATTGTTTTATATTAAATTATCTCTTATGGTCTGCTGTATACATGGCAATGTTTTGTTTTATTTTGTTTTTCCCTCATTTTATATTTAGATGTAAAATTTAAAAATTATCAAAATAAAAATAAAAACATGTATGTTTTTCCTCTTTAGTTCCTTCCTGAATCTGTGCTTATCAGTGAAGCTAGTGTATGCTTATCAGTGTTTATTTCCGGGTGGACAAGTCCTAAAGAGAAGTTTGGAAGAGTGATTGTCAAAATAGCAAGAGGCTATCTCAGTCCTTCGCATACATTAAGTTCATGTCTCTCATCCCCACTGAGACTCCTTTTTTCCTTTATTGATGTTTTTTCTTTAAAAAATATTTTTCCTCTAATGCATTTATTTTTTCCCATTATACTCACTTCTCAACACTCTTGCCAATAGTAGCTTGCTCTAAAAAAAGTTAAATAAAACCATCTGATAAAAAAAAAAAATCAAGCTAAAGTTCAAACACCTTTCTAACAAGTGGAAAAAAAGTATGTTCCATTAAAAGCTCTCTGGAAACAATGTGAACCACTTCATTTGATTGGAATTCTGTTGTGTTTTAATGTTGCTTTCATTTTCATTAATGTAATCATTATATGCATTTCCCACTTTTTACTTTATTTACTCTGCCTTAGTTTAGCTAGGCAGCTGGGTAGTACTGTGGATTGAGTGATGAGCTTGGACTCAGACACTTACTAGGTTGGCCTGGGCAAGTCACTTAACCCTATTTGCCTCATCTGTAAAATGGAGCTAATAATAGCAATCTAACCCCTAGGATTGTTATGAGAGTAAAATGTGATAATATTTGTAAAGCTCTTTGGAAAATTTAAAGTGCTTTATAAATGCAAACTATTATTATTGTTACTGACACAAATAAAAGTGGTGCTATAAATATTTTAATACATAGAAGGCTTTTTTATCCTTGACCTTGCTTTATTTATAGTGATTTAGTATTTAAAATGGATCAAAGCATATAAAGAAAATGGGCTGGTGATGCAATGAGAGGACAGGAAAACAGAAGTACATCTTGCTTCAGGGCTGGTAGACAAGATATTAAAAGACTCAGAGGATGGCTTCCAGCCTGTCAGTTCACTCTTCTGTACAGGATGTACAAAAGGACATACACAGACTTGCATAATAGAAGTCATCGATAGGTTATTTAGCTATATCCCAATTGAAGGGCATCCCTTCACTTTCAAGTTCTTAGCCACCACAAAAAGCTGCAGAGACCTGATGGAGTAAGTAGAACCAAGAGAACATTGTACACAGCAACAAGACTATGTGATGATCAACAGTGATGGATGTGGCTCTTTCTAATAATGAAGTAATTCGGGGCAATACTAAAATTCTTTTGATGAAAAAAGCTATCTGTATTCAGAGAGAGACTACGGGGACTGCGGATCACAAAATAGTATTTTCACCTTTTTTGTTGTTGTTTGCTTGCTTATTTTTTCTTTCAATCTGCTTTTTCTTGTGCATCATGATAAATGTGAAAATATGCTTAGAAGAATTGCACATGTTTAACCTATCTATATTGGATTACTTGTTGTCAAGGGGAGGGGAATGGGGGAAAGGGAAGGAGAAAAATTTGGAACAAGGTTTTGCAAGGATGAATGTTGAAAACTATCTTTGCATGTATTTTGAAAAATAAAAAGCTATTATAAAAAGAGCTGCAATAAATATTTTCATATAAATAGGTCCTTCTTTATGTCTTAGAGATAATAGACATAAAAATTAAAAAAAAAAAAAACAAAGATTGAGGGAGCATGGGGGAGGGAGCTGGTAACAACAAATCAGCACAAGAATGTAACATCAGGCATAAAATGCCAATCAAACCAGTCAAATGCTGTTTGTCTATCTTTCTTGGGATACCCAATCTGAACTAGATTATTGCAAATACTATCAAGCTAAATAAAGGGCTGGGCTGGACTCAGACTTGCCTGTTTACTTTCCCTCTATGAGTCAAACTTTTAAGGTTTCAGGAATGTGCTGGAGCCAGCTTGAGTTGAAACTCTAAAGTCACTTATAAATTTTTAGTATGAGCTAGAAATTGTCTGTTGATTGTCTATACTTCAGAAAATGATGGAGAAAAATGTTAAGAATGTAAATTAAATTTGAAAGCACGCTGTGTATACATTTTTTCCCTCTGGAAAGTCAGTTGTTTAATATTAACCAACATACAATTGGATGTTACATTATAAGAGGTGACATTAGCTTTAGACTGGTGATAACTACCCTGATGTCCAACTAAGATTTATGAAAAAAAAAATGTTTTAACAAGGATTGGAGGAATTCTAATTCAAATCCTTTTCTCTCCTGTGTATTTTCTAAAAAACACAAAGAGGAAGTTGCATGAAACAATGGACCATTATTTTATTATTGATCACTACAATTACCAGCTCCTTTTTCATCTGTCTGATGTCTACCAGAAAACCAAGGGAGGAGGGAGAGACCCTCATCCAGCCTTCAGATTAAATGCAGATGAGAACATCCATCATGAGTCCCAGGAGACTGATAGATAGCCAGCCAATTAGTAATACCATAAAGCACTCTGAGGAAGCTCAGTGTATACATGGCCAACTCATCACTGAATAGGCAATTTCAATTCAAAGAATTAAATGGATGTTCTTCCAAAACAGGAACTCTTCTCTGAGCCATCTTCCCACTTAAGAGAGCTGAAGCTGGACCAGAAAAAAAGGGAAGAATTGACCACAGAATGGCAAGGAAAAGGAGACCTACTATGAGCAAAAGCAAATTGGGTGTCTCTGCTAAAAACCAGCATTTCAGGGTCTTTCCCAGCAATCACTGGGGTAGATGTCACATTCTTTCCTGTATTTCACTTTCTTAATCAATTGAAAAAAAAAGACAAAAAAAATCCCATATATAGGTTTTCTCAAAGATAACTTTAAAATTAATTAACAACGTCCAAGTCACAAGGGTTCAATATCTGGAATGGTTTTTAACAAATCTAAGTTGTTTCCTTCTTTGTTGTTCATTCTGTCACAGAATCACAGAAGCTATAAGGGATCATAATTTAACCACCAGTTTAACCCAGGGTTAGCAGAAATTCCTCTATAAGGTCCCTCATAAATGATCATCCAGTCACTGCTTTCATTTCTCTAATAATATTTCAAATGAATGCAGTATTTTAAAGTTTTTAGAAAGTTTTTATGTACATGATCTCACTTAAGCCTCACAACATTCTTGTAAAGAAGTTCCAAGTATTGTAATCCCCATTTTACAGGTGAGGAAACTGAGCTCAATGTCATGTAAGGGTTGGGGTTTTCAAGAGTGAGTTGGAGCCAGCTGGAACAGACTTGAGGGAACAGATCATCAAATTTTCAATGTGAACATTTACACCTCTGAATTTGGCAAATGCCACAGATGAGCGTTTGATTTATTACTTTGTTGACTGTCTAAATTTAAGAAAGTGATGGGAAAATAATAATATAGATTAAAATTTTAAGTGTGTCATATATATATATTCCCCCCTGGCAGGATGGTTGTTAAACATTTAGCACCACAATTCTGGGTTTATAAATTACCCCACCCCACTTAAAATAATTAACAGGATACCATAGTCTACATGCTTTATCAGGTAAAAATACTTCTATTGTGTCAACTAATCAAAGGCATTAAACTAAGTGCAAGCAACTAGTTAATCAAGTTAGGAAGGAATACATTGCCTCAAAACTCTGGATATAAGGAACTAAAAATTGCATAGAAAATCTGTTGGAAATGGCTGAAGAGACTCAATCAAGTCTTGCAGCTTTTGTATAAAATTTGTATAAAAAGCAGGCCAGTCGAAGCCCAAGAATTTGAGTGGTAAGCTCTCTCCAAAGTGGTAGCAGTTCCAGCCTCAGGAGGGAATAATGTGGGAGGAGGGGAAGCAGCAGACCCTCTGTCTTGTTCTTCCTCTAACTGCCTCCCCTTCTTCCCCAGCAGAAGACATTTTGAAAGCAGGTGAACACAGGGTTTGGGATAGTTGTCCCAGAGCCTACACTAAGGTCAAACAGCACTACTAACCATGGCCTCCAGAAATGGGGCAGGAAGAGGGGAGGGAAAAGAGGGTTCTTCCATCTTCCCCCACTTAGCTATCTGAGATCCCCATGCAGTCCGTTAAAGTTCATGAGATGTAAGTTGGGGGAGGGAGGAGAGAAGAAAAAAGAGCTCTATGATAACTTTATTATATATTTAAGAGAAAAAGCAAGTCATACATAACAGCTTTCATGTACTTTTTTTTCCTATTCTATAGTTATAGAAATGTTTTTTTTCTTAAGTTCAAAATAAAATAAAAGATTGAATAGCTTGTAAGGATCATAGGGTGTGAACCCAAGTTTTCTGGGAATTTTCTGGGAATTTAGCACCTCTTAAGAGAGTCCATTCTTTGTTGAAGCACTTCTGGCTATTGGGGACGTTTTCTTGGTGATACTAAGCCCAAATTTGCTTTTCTATTATTATATTATTCCCAGTTCTGCCGTTTGAAGCCAAGTAGAACACACAAAAACTTTTCAAACACTTAGCAAAAAAAACTCTCTTGTCTCTCCTAATTCTTCTCTTTTCTTGGATAACCTTCCCTAATCCTTTGAACCAGTCTTTGACTAACATGGTTGAGAATCTCCTTACTATTTTGATTACCATCAGCCAGACACATTCCAGCTTTTCACTGTCAATCCTAAAATGTGGTGCCCAGAACTTTACACAGCACCACATGTAACGTGGCCAGGCCAGAGGGACTATCAGCTCCCTTGATCTAACACATAAAAGGTTTAGGAGAGAAATAATAAATAAATGTGCTACAGTGGATAAATAAATGCTGGCATTGGAGTCAGGACGATTTTCCTGAGTTCAAATCCAGCCTCAGACACTTATGAGCTGTGTGGCCTTGTTTACCTCAGTTTCCATATCTGTAAAATGAGCTGGAGAAGGAAATGGAAAAACAAACTAATTTCTGCCAGGAAAACCCCAAAACACACACACACACACACATATATAATATATATGTATACGTGTGTGTGTGTGTGTGTGTGTGTGTGTGTGTGTGTGTATAAAATGAGGAATTATGTGTAAGAAGTAACCAAAAAGAGATCATACAGGAAATAATTATCAGGATGAAGGTTGGCTGGTAATATAAGAGCATCGTGCAAAAGACAGACTCGGAAGAACCCAGTACAGCAAAAAGAACATAGAATTTGGAGACAATGGACCTGAGTTCAAATCATATCTCTGCTACTTACAACTCATATAATCTTGAATAAATGAGTGTCTCACTTGCTCATCTCTTAAATATGGGAGCTGGATTAGATGACCTCTATGGCTTCTTGCAGCCCTAAATCTATGATTCAATGATTTGATTAAAAGTTCTGTATGTAATTCACCAGTAATCACGAAATGTCAAAAGGCCCCGACGTATTGAGCATCCATTATGGAAGATTTCTGTGAGACAAAAGTCTCACAGGAGGAGAAGGTGTGATTATGTTGCAGCTTGTACTGTTGAAAGGAGTAATAATGACAAATAACATTTACATATATATATATATGTATATATATGTATATATATATATATATATTTGTAAAAGATTTACAGATTGATATATACAAATATAGTGATTTTATATATATAGATATATAATACTGATATAGTACATTCATTGATACATATATATATGTATATATATATATCAATCTGTAAAATTTTATAAAGCAAGTAACACATTGTGGCTTCAACAATCCTACCACAGGCCTTATTCTACCTGTTTTATAGATGAGAATATTGAGACTCAGAGTGACTCAATGTTTCATAGACAGTAAGAATCCAAGGTAGGATTTGGAAACAGGCATTCCTGGTTCCAAGGATGACACTCTCCCCAATATAACTCCCTGCTTCTAGATGAGATCATAGATCAATCAATCAGACAATCAACAAGTATTCAGAATACTAAAATATTTCAGTATTTACTAGATGACATTGTGCTGGGTACTGGTTATGTAAAGACAAAAATTTTAAAGTCCCTGCTTTTAAGGATTGGCTCACGATTACGGTAAAAATTTTTTTTTTCATGTTTGCAGGCCTCAAATTAATATTTTACACTCTGCAGTAGTTCTTATGTCTTTCTTATTTTGTTTTTCTAAATACATGCAAAGATAGTTTTCAGCATTCACTTTTTCAAAACCTTGTGCCCAAGATAGCAAGTAAGCTGATATAGGTCAAACATGGGCAAACATATTTCCATATTTATCATATTGTACAAAAGAAAAATCATATCAAAAGGAAAAAAAATAACGAGAAAGACAAAAAAACAAGCAAATAAATAATAACAACAGTAATAACAAAGGTAACTTTGGTTCACATTTAGTATCCATAGTACTCTCTGAATGTGAATGTGCAATAATTTTTAATGAAAAAGCATAATGCTGTCATGGAACCGTTTTTTGGCAGAGTTGTCTGTGCTAAGTCCTTCTGATGAGCTTATTACCCAGACTCAGTGCCCTTTTAATTAATTAACTGAATACATTTCTGTTTTCCCCTTAAACTTATGTGATCTTAATTACCAAAATACTTAGTTTCCTTTTTTTCTTTATAACTTAGCTGCTCTAATCCTTTTAATTATTATTTAGTAAACAATATTAACCATTACTTGATAATTAAATTTATTTTTTGATTATTGTTAAATAACTAAATTATTATTTTGGATTTCCACAATGAAAAAGGAAATACTCCTGTATGTCTTTGGAGTGGTTTTTTGTGTTTTGTTTTGTTTTGGGGTTGTTGTTGGGTTTCTTTTTGCTTTCCTGGCTGCTCCTACCTCTGGCTGACCAAGGTCAGGTGTTCCTATTTATCTAGTTCAGTTCAACAAGAACTATCAGGCCTTGAAATACAACTCACTCCCAGGAAACCTTCTAAAATAACATCATTCCACAGTTGGAAGGGACCACAGAAGTTGTCCAGTCTCAACCCTAGTCTAAATAATTTCATTTTTAGTTTTAATTTGATCCAATCCAATTCATTTCCAGTCAATTCAATAAATTTTTAATTTTTAGAGACCTGTTATGGGCAAGGCATTATGCCAGGAAAAGAGAATACACAGAAAAAGATAGAAAAAACCCTTACCCTCAAAGAGTTTATATTCTCCTCTTTTAAGTTTCCCTCAAAAGTGATCATCCAACATCCACTTGGAGGGTCACTATCTCCTCAGGCAGCCCATTTCACTTTGGGGTATCTTTAATTCTTAGAAAGTTTCATTTAACATACCCTACTGTTTGTGTTATTGCTATGGTCCTCCTGAGGTATTTTAATTTTCAAGCTAATCAAGTCAGTTAATGTTAAGAAAACTTATTTATTATTATTAGCCCATGGAAGTAGGAAAGCATAGCTACAAAGGAAAAGTTCTCTCTGCCTCCATACAAGATAAACAATGATGCATAATGAATCCTCTGGCATAAAACCACTTGCAAATCATTGTCTCAATCAGAAGGTAATCTGTCACATGTGACATTCATGCTACCTGTTACCTCTACATATGCTACATATTCATTTGTATTCATTATTGATGTTTTACAAGATAAGCAGGTATCCTCAGTCTTTTTAAACAGTATTTTACACAGTTAAAATGTCAAAAAAAAAGTTTCAGTACTAATTTTAGAACATTTTTAGTTCCTAATTTTTCTCTCTCCCTCACTCTTCTTCCTTCTTCTGATGATAGTTTGATATCGTTTATACATGTTCTAATATATAAAACATATTTTCTTTTTAGTTAAGTTGTAAAAGAAGAAACAGATCAAAAAGGAAAAAAATGAGAAAGAATAAAGTTAAGTGGAAAAAAATATACTTCAATCTGCATTCAGCGTCCATCAGTTCTTTATCTGATTATGGATAGCTTTTTTCTTCATGAGTCCTTTTGTACTTGTCTTGTTTCATTGTTTTACTGAGAAGAACTGAGTCATTTATCCTTGACAATCACAGTGTTGCTGATACTGTTTACAATGCTTTCCTGATTCTGCGCTTTTCATTTTGTATCAATTCATATAAGTCTTTCCATGTTTTTCTGAAATCTGCATCACTTCTTATTGCACAATTGTATTCCATTACATTCACATACCATAGCTTGTTCAGCCATTCCCCAGTTAATGGAAATCCCCTCAGTTTCCAATATTTTGCCACAATGAAAAGGACTATTATAAATATTTTTACACATGTAGGTCCTTTTCCCTTTTTTATGATCTCTGGGATATAGACCTAGTCGAGATATTGCTGGGTCAAAGGTTACCCTTTGGGCATAGTTCCAAATTGCTCTCCAGAATGATTGAATCAGGTTCACAATTCCACCAATCGGGCATTAGCGTTCCAATTTTCCCACATCCTGGCCAACATTTATCACTTTCCTTTTTTTGTTATATTGGTCAATGTGATATGAGGTGGTACCTCAGAGTTTTTAATTTGCATTTGTCCAATCAAAAGTGACTTACAACACTACTTATGCCTATCAGTAGCTTTGATTTCTTCACCTAAAAACTGTCTATTCATATCTTTTGACCATTTATTAATTGAGGAATGATTGGTTTTCTTATAAATTTAACTTAAATTTTTTCTATAATTGAGAAATGAGGCATTTATCAGAAACACTTGCTGTAAAGATAGTTTCCCAGCTTTCTGCTTTCCTTCTAATCTTGGTTGCATTTGGTTTTGTTTGTATATTTAAAAAAAAAACTTTTTAATATAGCCAAAGTTATCCATTTTGCATTTTGTAAAACTCTATTTCTTGTTGTCATGAATTTTCCCCTTCCTGTGGGAAATAGATAGACTATTCCTTGCTCTTCTAATTTGCTTATAGTGCTACCCTTTATATATATTTGCTTATACCACCCTTTATGTGTTCTATTGTTTCCCAATTTTCCCATCAGTTTTTGTCAAATAGTGAATTCTTATCTCCAAAGTAGGGTTCTTCTCCATTTAAAAAGACTCATTTAGCCAGCTAGATGGTGCAGTGGATAGAGCACCAGCCCTGAAGTCAGGAGGACCCAAGTTTTCAAATCTGGCCTCAGACACTTAACTCTTCCTAGCTGTGTGACGCTGGGCAAGTCACTTAACCCCAATTGCCTCAGCAAAAAACAAAAACTCATTTGGAAAATTTCTTTTTTAGGTCTATTATCACTGGTGCTGAGGATTAAAACTCTCATCCCTTAATGCTCAAATTTTTTATGTGTTTTTGTTAAATTTTTCTACAGGTCAAGAAACTATACCTCACTGTTTCTTCATTCCTTTTAAGGAAATATCTAACAGATTTCATGCTAAAGACAGAAAAAAAAAAATCTGCCTCAGTCTGGTATTCTGGAATTCCTCCAGGCAATTGAACTCAGAAAAACCCAATTTATTAAAGTGACTTGGGAAAGAAAGACTTGGGACCATGCAATCAAGATAAAAGAATAATCCTAGTCAAAGTATCTTTCAGTGTCAAAATGAACTTGATTTCATTGGTGCGGTCTGGTCCCCACTCACCATGATTTTGCTGATGATCTTCAGTAGTTACAATGGCCCCCAAATTCATCATCTAATGGCCTACTTTCTGGCACTGGGCCCCTGCTCACTTGGTTGTCGTTGGATAAAACTTAGGGAGTATCATCAGGCCTATCCCAGAGACATGTCATGGCCTTTAGAAAGGCAGGACCATCACTATATTGCAAAGCGGCACTGGAGCAGGACTTTGGGAAAAGAGTTAACAGTATTATTTTCTGAATGTGCAGGAAAGAGGAAGCAATGGATTTGCTCAGTCAGAACTCCGGCCTCTCCTGTGGGTCAAACCACAGGATTGGATCTGAGAAATACCTGTCCCTTTTTTAAAAAATGTATTTGAGATCATAACCCACAGGCAAGGCTTATGGCAAATGCAAAGATCTGCTTTACTCTTCCAATGAATGGAAACACATGTTATTGAATTCAACTTCTCCCCTGCATGGAATAACAGCTCAGTCCCGGCTGAAGGATGGCTCACAATAGCACGCCAACCCCCAAGTACTAGGCAATAGCCCCTGCTATATTTTCCAAGCTTTCAGGCCCGTCTCCAGGAAGAGAGATTGGCTGTTTGGTTTGTTTCTTCCCCTGTTTTCTGCATTCATCCATGGCAACTGCCCTGAAGCCAAAGGGGCTTTCACCTCCCCATCTTTTGGGGTAGTGGGAATAACAGGCACACTCCTGCTGAGATTTAATCCAACAGTCATGGCTCATGGTTCCCTGGGAGCAAAAGATAGAAAGGAACTGTGGGAGAAGGAATGGGACTGCCTCTTTCAAGGGATGGCCATATTAATGAAAACGAGCCTTTCCTCGTGGGCTGTTTACTTCTACATGCTAAAATAGACTCAGAGGCCAATTCTCTCAGTTCAGGAAGTCCAACAACGAACTGACCAAGGCCCAAAGAAGGCTGACCAGGTTTTGCTTTCTTATGCCATAGTTTGTCACTGAAGGTGGTGAAAACAAGTATTTGGGGCTTAGAGCAAGCCAGGAACTTGTATGTAATCTTTCACCAAAGCTACAGCTAGGACTTTTAGCACTTGAGAAAAAAGACACAGAAGGAAGCTTCAGGTGGTAATGAGGGTTGGTGAATGCTATTGTCTGAGGGAGATGGAGACCCAGAAACATCAGTTTCCATGGGCAGAGATCCTGGAATGCCACGAGACCAAGGCTGGGGATGCTGCCATTGTTGTTGTTTAGTCATTTTTCAATGACTCATGATCCCATTCCAGATTTTCTTGGCAAAAATACTAGAGTGATTTGCCATATTCTTCTCCAGTTCCTTTTACAGATGGGGAAACTGAGGCAAACAGGGCTGAGTGACTTAACCAGGGTCACATAGCTAGGAAGTGTCCAAGGCCATGTTTGAACTTAAGAAAATAAGTTTTCCTGATTCCAAGCCCAGCAGTCTGTCTCCTGCTCTCTAGCCAGTGAACCATGTGGCAGCTTTACATTTTAATTAATTATCCTTAATAAAAATGAGAAGAAAAACTATGTGCCTCTTCACATTTAACATCCAAGAAGTCTGACTACCGGAGGACAGAGTGGAGTGGTAACACTCACAATATGCAGAAGGATGCTCTGAGAAAGGGGACTCAAAGAGGGCTTGAAGTCATCCTCCTTCCTCCTTCCTTTCACCCCAAAAAAGCCCTCAAAGTAGAATGATGGATCGGGAAAGGGTCTTAGGGATTATCTAGCAGGAATTTTTTACCCTTTTTATGTCAGAGACCCCTATTTGTTTTTTTTTCTATTTTTAAAATTAATTTTATAATTATAACATTTTTGACAGTACATATGCATAGGTAATTTTTTTTTTTACAACATTATCCCTTGTACTCCCTTCTGTTCCGAATTTTTCCCCTCCTTCCCTCCACCCCCTCCCCTAGATGGCAGGCATTCCCATACATATTAAATATGTTATAGTATATCCTAGGTACAATATATATGTGCAGAACTGAATTTTGTTGTTGTTGTTGCAAAGGAAGAATTGTATTCGGAAGGTAAAAATAACCTGGGGAGAAAAACAAAAAATGCTCACAGTTTACACTCATTTCCCAGTGTTCCTTTTCTGGGTGTAGCTGATTCTGTCCATCATTGATCAATTGGAATTGGATTAGCTCTTCTCCTTGTTGAAGATATCCACTTCCATCAGAATACATCCTCATACAGTATCATTGTTGAAGTGTATAATGATCTAGTTCTGCTCATTTCATTCAGCATCAGTTGATGTAAGCAGAGACCCCTATTTGGCAGTCTGCAAAGCTCAGAGACCACTTCTCAGAATAATGTTTTAAAATGTTTTAAGAAAATGCTCAATTTCAGTTAGAGATAAGTGAATGATTAGAGATTTTTTTCCCATTCAGGTTCATAGACCTAAAATCTATCCACATTCCCTTTGTAGGGTCCAAGTTAAGAACCCCTCCTCTAGTGCAATTTTTACAATTTTACAAGCCCGAGAGATGGGGAATGATTGTCCAATGTCACAAAGGAATACTCATTCAATTGTTACTGAAATTGACTTAGCTTAGATAGAGTCACATGAAGCCCAAATCTAACAGACACACTCTTTCTAAGAGTTAGAGACAATAACTAATGCTCTCATTTATAAAGAGCAAGATAGAAATCCTGAATAATTTTTAGAGTCACGTCTAGAAGCCAGGTCTCTTGACTATCAATGTACTGTTCTAGGCAGGTTGCAGAGCAGAGAACTATGGTCCACTTACTATGAGCAAGGAGGAAAACTTTTCTAGGAAGCCTTTAAGATTAAATTTTCCCTCTTTCATGTAATATCACACTGACTGTACCATATTTATGTCTCTGACTTTGCTAACATTTTAAAAAATACTCTAGTTCTTAGTTTTCCCTTCAGCAGAAGGGGTCTATAAGTAGTTGCCATTCATCTTCACAAAAACTAAAAGATATAGCTGAAAATCAGACCCCAAATTTATTTAGGAAAAAGGGTTATTTATACACCAAGCATTATCAACAAAACAGGACAGCTAGGTGGTAAGATGGACAAAGAACCAAGTTTGGACTCAGGAAGACTTATCCTGATTTATGATTCCTAAATGGAATCACAAAGAGTCAGATATTACTTAGCAACAAATTATCAAGAGTGATTTTTATCAGGATGAAATGACTAGCAGAGCCAACATGTTTTTTTATCTAGGGGAAAGGAATGAATAGGAGAAGAGAGGACATCTACCCTATCCATTCATAAAGTAACTTTGCTAAGTAGCCCATTGGGCCTGGCATGAATATTGACTATTCCAGTAGGGCAGTTCTAAATGGATTTAGCAAACAACCATTCAGATCTAATCCATTAAATTATTTTATGCTGCTAGTTGTATCATCCTGGATAAGTCATCTGCATCTCAATGTTGTTATCTGTAACATGAGAATAATGTTATCTCCTCTTTCTCAGAGTTGTCACAATAATCAAAATAACATACACTCTTGATAGCACCCCTTAAAAATTCTGAATTATATGCAAATGCAAGATGTCATTTTCTATTCCAGGACAAACTGTATTCAAGACTGATTCACAGTCCCAGGTCTTTATGTGAACTGAAGCTTTTACGCTGGTCCAGCTCTTTGTGTTTCAAATCATTTCCTTCCCAGATGTACAGGATTCTAAATTTTTTTTCCAGGATGAATCTCATTTGGCCATTTCCTGCCCATATTTCTAATCTCTCTAAGTCATTGCATTATGTCTTGTGGATCTTCACTTATGTCCCTCACACGTCTCTGTTTACTATCATATGCTGATTTAATTACCACAGCATGTGCCTTGCCTCCTTCTAGATCATTAATAACGAGGGAAAATGAAACCAGCCCTAAAATGCGTCTCCACAGAGTGCTCTGGCCTCTCTCATCCATATATTTCCATTTCTCTTTGGTCTCTTAGACAGCTACTACATTATGAGAAACTTTTTATGCATGAGCCAAAATGGATCCATTTTTCAATACTGATTTCTGTATTAGTAAAAATGAGTGAGAGATCCCTTGCTTCTCCTATCCTTGAAGTGTATGAGTTTTGTGTGTGTGTGTGTGTGTGTGTGTGTGTGTGTGTGTGTGTGTAACAAGGAAGGGGACACACAAAATGAAATGATTCCTACTCACAAGGAACTTCACATTCTAATGGGAGAGATATAAGCACATATATAAATATGATTCTATAAATAATAAATATCAATATGAATTAATAAATTTTAAAATTAATACATTCTATTAAATAAATTTATTGAATAAATATTATTACAGGTACATATTTATAACATTAAAGTAAACATATGACAAACAAATAAGTACATGAACTTAAATATAAAGTATATAAGTATAAAAACAAAGTGAATATGGAACAAATCTATAAAAGTAGCCAAGTACAAGATTGGTCACTAGCAGTTGTGGGGAAGAGAGGTTGTTGAAGAAGCAGAAATAAGGACAGAGTGAATTCCAGGCAGTGAGTAGCCCTGCAGAGGGATTGAAATGGGAATTGAGATGTTGTTTGTGAAGAAAAGAGAGAAAGGAAGTTTGGGTATATTATAGAAGTAGCTCACATCTAATCCTAGTGATTAATCCTATTTAATCCATAGTCGGAAGCCATCGGAGTTTCAGTCACCTGCTGAAGACTAATGCTTAATGAAAAATTGCTTTGGTGGCAATGGATGGGATGGTGAGAAACTTGAGATGAGGGTGGCTGGAGTATGTTGCTGAATATATAACAACCCATCCTCAGACAACACTTCTAAATTTTGTCTGCATTATCAATATTGTTTCTACCACTTTCTTAAATCTATCCAATCTACCATACAATAAATCAAGCCCCGATTTAGAATTTTCTGAAGTGTAAATATTCATAACTGAAAATATAACAGTTGGCTCTCTCCAGACAGTTGGTGCTAGCTTGGCCACATGTCTGCAGAGAGGCCAATTAGGAATGATAAGAATATGAAATAAGGTTGCAATTACAACAAGATTATGTGGAGATCAATTGTGATGGGCTTGGGTCTTTTTAACAATGAGGTGATTCAAGGCAATTCCAATAAATTTATGATGGAGAGAGCCATCTGCATCCAGAGAGAGAACTCTGGAGATTGAATGTGGATCAAAGCATAGTATTTTCACCTTTGTTGTTGTTTGTTAGCTTGTTTTTTTTTTTCTTTCTTTCTTGTGTTTTTCCCCTTTTGATTTGATTTTTCTTATACAACATGACATATATGTAAATATATTTAGAAAAATTACATATGTTTAATCTATATTGAATTACTGTCTGGAGGAAGGAAGGAAAAGGGAGAGAAGAAGACAAATTTGGAATACAAGGTTTTGTAAGGGTAAATATTGAAAACTTTGCATGTATTTTGAAAAATAAAAACTTTTTATTAAAAAGATGCTAAGAGATATGCTGAGAGATGCTAAGAATATAAGAATGATGGGATTGGCAACTGATTGAATATATGGGATGGGGGAGAGTGTGAAATTGAAGGTATACCAGGGAGATTGGAAGAAAGAAAAGAAGAGAAGAGGGGAACATCCATGATGAAGGGAGATGATCTATGATGCTGACATACTATTGGAGTCAGCTGAAAAAGGGAAACACCACCCTCTGAAGAGAAGTCCTGGAGCCAAGGAGAATACTTTGGTAGGATGGATCATAGAGCTGGTATTACAAAAGACCTCTGCCAATATCTTTGTAAGTCTAAGCAAACTACCTAACCAGCCTGGGATTCAGTTTCCTTATCTGTTAAGGAACTTTCACTAACTCAACAAGTATGCTCCAGACTCTGTGCTAGGTCTTGGGAACACATGGAATGAAATGATTCTTACTCACAAGGAATTTACATTCTAATGGGAGAGATATAAGTATATGTATAAATATGATTATATAAATAATAAATACAAATGTTTATTAACAAATTTTAAAATTAACACTTCATTTGATAGTTGAAGAAACCGGGGCTTTAGTGAGAGAAGGGTTAGGAGATTGGAAGCATCCTGGGACCCTGACTCCAGAGGGAGCTGGGGCCACATTGCCAGCCTCCACTCAGAAGTTCTTTCCCAGCCCAGATTTCTCACATGAAATCTCCTTTCTAGGTTTCCTATCAATGCTAATTTGTAAGTGAGTCCTGGGTTGCATCTCTTTTATAGCATGTGCTGGAAAATTGTCGGAAGGAAACACCAAAGTCCTTGCATTCTTTTCCAAAGGGCCAAACACCTGCAGTTCAATTCCTCCATAAAACTTAGCAATGTGGTAAGTATAATCTTTGAGGATCAGCACAAAGAAAGCAATTTTCCTTTGTTGTTTTTCTCATGAAATTGGCTTGGACATCAATGTCCCCTCTTTCTATCCATCACAAACACTTGGCAGTTTTAAATGGAAAAGCCAAGAAGGGAGGAGGTTAAAACTACCACTGAGGGTAGAAGAAAGGACTAGATTACAAGCCAGATCTACAGATGGATAAACTTGTGTAATGAATTGGCTTGTGCATCTGTGCAAATCACTCTCTTCTGTTCAGCCTTGAATTCTTTTTGGGTTTTTTTTTTTAAACACTGTAGCTGAAGCTAAGAGGGGCTCTTTCATCTCTAATTGTATAATGCTCAAAAACTGCTTATTTCATATACAATCCGTTTTTTCTGGTTTTGTTTTGGGTTGTTTGTTGTTGTTTTTGTTGTTGTTATTTGGGGGAGAGGCAACTGGGATTAAGTGACTTGTCCTGAGTCACAGAATTAGTATCTGTGGCCAAATCCGATCCTCCTGATTTAATCAGTCCTAGTACTTGCCTCTAAAATCTTCTAATCCACCATCTACTTTCCCATCAATGATTGTTATTTTTCTATGGAAAGTGTGCAAGGGCTGTTTTCAGACAATGAATATGAATGCATTAGTAAAAGGTCCATCCCTAAAATCTGAATTATCTCTCAGGACCCTTCTCTAAGTCACTTAATGAATGCCTGAGTTCCAGAAAACTGATGACAAAATTGTACCAAAGTAGTAATCTTAGCATCTTTGATTTTTCCTCAAAGGAAATAGAAATGAGAATAGAAATCTGTATGATACAAAATAAAATTTTTAACAGCTAACCAAACTTCTTTTGTATATGAATTGAATTAAAGAGTCCGAAGCTTATTTCTTTGTGCTCCCACCTGGTTAGCTTTGATTTCTCAGGAATACATCTGGCAGTGTTATTGTAGGGCTTTTACCTGGCAGGCACAGGTAGCCTTAAGAGAAATGTCTTTTTATGTAGTGAAGGCCAATAGAAGGATGCATTTAGTTCTTCTCAGGAGCTAAACAATGTACAGAGTATACCACTTAAGAACAGAAGAATTTCTAAGGCGACATTTTGGAAAAGACATTGCTCAACTGGAGCAAGCCAAAGGATAGAAACAAAGATGGTAAGGAGACTGAAGACCAAGCCATGTTAAGATTGATTATAGAAACTGGCGTGAGATAAAGGAGAGGGAGGTAGACTGGAGAGAAGAAAATGGATTTTGAAATTTTGTCATATGGAAAAGGGATAAAAACTGTGCTACTCAGGTCCCACAGTGATAAAGAAAGAACAGGGGGTAAAAATCTGAAAAAAAAAAAAAAGGCCTATTTCTGATCAAAATAAGAGAAACTTTTCTAATAATAAAGATTGTTCAAAAGTGGAGTGGGTTGGCTTTGAGATGTACTCACAATGCCCTCCCCTCGTCATCTCTAGTAGACTGTTCCCTCCATCATCCTTCCTCTCCTATTCTAACCTTCAAAGTTCTTAATTCCTGCCCCTATTGCCTCCAAACACCCATTACCCTCATTTTTAAAAAAAACATTCACTAGGTCCTGCGATCCCCACTGGCTTTTGTGCTGTATCTCCCCTCCCTTTCTAGGCCAAATTTCTTGAAAAAGCTTTATTATCCTTTTACTTTCTTCTAAACTTTCTGCAATCTGGATTCTAACCTCATCAATGAACCAAAACTACTCTTTCCAGTTACCAATGATCTCTTAATTGTGAGACCTAATCATCCCTTTCTCATTTTTCATCCTTATTGACTTCTCTATCATACTTAACATTCTTGACTATCCTCTTCATCTAATTTTCTTTCTTCTTTAAGTTTCTAAATTATTCTTTCTCTTGGTTCTCTTCCCACACAGTTGGCAATCTCATTTCAGTCTCCCATCCTAGACCTTTATCCCTTTCACACTCCTTTTTGTGTATACCCCAAGGCTCTCTCTTCTGGGTCCTCTTCTCTTTTTATGTACTCTTTCTTGATGATCTCATCAGCTTCCATTGGTTCAATGATTTTATGTGTATTGTTTTTATTCCTTCTTCCTTAGAGATCAGTAACTAAATCATTTTTGTCTTTGTAGTCCTAGGGCCTAGCACAGTATCCAGAAGACAAAAGTAGTTAAAAATGTTGGTTAGCTGGTTGATTGATGAGGAGTCAGGGAGTTCTTCATTATGGAAGATCTTCAAAGAATTTTATAGATTATCTCTTCAATTAACAAGAAACATTTATTAAGTGCCTGCTATCAGGAGAAGCTAGGTGCTGCAGTGGATAGAGCACCAGCCCTGAGTTCAAATGTGACTTCAGACTCTTAGCACTTACTAGCTGTGGTACCCTGAGCAATTACTTGATTCCAATAGCCTTGCAAATAAAAAAGGATCTACCATTTTCCAAGCTACTTGCTCAGTGTTGAGCATTACAAAGACAAAACTAACCTCTGAGAACTGACATTCTGTGCTGTGTAGGGAATTTTAGTCCAGGCACAGGCTGTCATAGCTTCCCTCAGAGGTCCCTTCCTAGCCTAAGATTCTGTGAATTCTGTCCCCTTCCAGCAACCAATTGCTTTCTTTGTTTTCTTCCTTCATATCTCCCTCACTCTGCTAAGTATGACTAATCTTTTTGCTTTAGGCTATGAATGAACCAATCTATACAATTAAAGAAAAAGTAGATTCAATATGGTGCAATGAACTGAATGCTAGACGTGCAATCAAAGATTCTGGGTACAGATACTGAGTCTGAGGCTTACTACATGTGTGTGGCTCGAGGCAAGTCACCTCCTGATATAATTTTCTTTATCTGTAAAATGGGGAACTTGGACTAAATGACTTTTAAAGCCTCTTCCAACTCTAAATCTGTTTTCCTATTTCATTCAATTCAAGAAGCATTTGCTAGGTCCCTACTATATACCCAGTACTGTGCTGTGCCCTGGGGGAATAAAAACAAAAATGAAAATAGATGCTTCTCTGGAGAAGTTTACTCTGGGAAACATCATATTCACAGTTAAGAAAATACAAAATATATACAATATCATTTTTGGTGATGGCAGAGTAGAGTAATACTATCAGCAGAGAAAGAGAACAGAACAAATATTTATTATTACAAACAGAATTAATATTACTATTATTTTGTGCTAGATACTGTGCTAAATACTTTATAAATATCATCTTATTTGATTCTCACAACAATTCAAGAAGTAGGTGCTATTATCATCCCCTTTTATAGTTGACAAAGGAAGGAAATAAGCATTTATTAAATGCCTATTTGTATATCAGGTACTGTACTAAACATTTTATAAGTATTATCTCATTCGTATCCCCACAATAATCCTCAGTCAACACTGTTATTATCCCCATTTTACAGATAAGAAAACTGAGGCTGACAGAGGTTAAGGGATTCACCCAGCATTATTTAGCTAGTAAGCATCTAAGATCATATTTGAACTCAGGTCTTCCAGTCTTAAGATCCATTGCTCTATTCACTACACCATCTAGCAGAGGGAGTCAGATAAAGCCTTTTGGAAGTCCTTAAGATGAAGGGAAAAAAGATAAAGACACCAAGGAGGAAGGAGAGAATTCTAAACACGGGGGACAACTAATAGGAAAACAAGAGTCAGAGGATGGAACGCTGTGCTTAGTTTGGCTGGAATGTAGAATGAGCAGCAACAGAAAGGAACGTGTATACATATATAAAGGAACATCTGGAAAGATAGCTAGGAATCGAATCATGGACAGTGGAGCATGGATTTAGAATTAGACTATTACTCTTTCCATATGATAATTTCTTTCTTATTTGCATCCCATCTTCTCTACTCAGCCACTGTTTTTACAATAAATAAAAACAATCATAATTTCAGAATTTTATACTTTAAACTATTTTTAGTTAGAAACCTTATATTTAGAAACACTTCTATTTAATATGTAAGAAAGATGTTTTTATAATACAAAGATTTAAATTTTAAATCATTAATCTATAACACACTGAATATTAGGCAATTTTGGAAATTTTGGCATCCAAATCACCAGATTCCACATTAAGTTTATAGACATGTATTAATTTCTGAAATAGCTATTTTCCTATAAAAATTATGCAAAATTGAACTTCTGTAAAGTAAAATCTATCTTATATGTAGCAGAATAACTTACTACCCTAGTTAAAGTAATTAAATAAAAATAGTTTAAATAGTTTGAAATACTTAAAGAAATACTATGCTCAATTATTTAGTGAAGAAAAAACTTTTGCAAAGTGAATAATCCTTCCATTGATGTATTGTTTTGCAAACCGGTATTTTCCTTTAATGGACTTGCTTAAAACAGTGTATCCTAATGTCTCAAAAGCAACATTCCAAAACACAAGTAAAGCCTGGGTTTTCAAGAAGCTTCTCAGAAAAAAAGAAACAACATGGATACCTTTTGGAGAATCTTTCCTAGGATTTACTCAACAAGCCCATCTCATAATTCAAGACGTAATAGAAAGATTTTGAGTATAAAACATAGTACATAAAATGGAAAATTATCTAAAGAAATGGAAAGAACATCTTGAAATAATGGAATATGGCGGCATGCCAACACTAACTTGCAAATACAAACCAAATGGAAAAAGAAATGGAGAGCATTCCAGGAAAAGGTAAAAGATCAAAGTCACTGGAGAATAAAAGAAAAGATATACATATGTGTCTATATATACATACACATGTATATATACATGTATATTTCTGGAGGTAGGTTATAATCTGTTTAAATAATAAAGATGATGGTTCTAAATTTTTATTCCACTAATATTCTCCATGTCAAAAAATATAGGTCCCAATCCTTAAAATGTGCCCATTATTATAGAAAAAAAATTAAAATATCTGAGAACAAAATCCAATTGAAAAAATTCAAGTCTCCAAACCCAGTATTTCTTCAGTTATCTGGTTAGAGTGGGAAAACAAGTTTTTCTTTGCTTTAATTTAAATAAATTTTTATTTATACAGAATCCATGTAGTCAAAAAGATCAAATAAACCATAAGGGCCTTCTGAATAATCAAATAAAAATTAACTAGTGCTCAATATAAATTGCTAGCTTTAAATATAAGCTCCAGTTCTTTAAAAATTAGATATCCACGAAAAAAATAAAATATTTACATATCATTTCAAAAATTTTAAAGGGTTTTTCTTACAAGAACTTTGTAAGGTAGGTATCCAGTATTTGCATTATTAACTCCATTTTGGAGATGAGGAAACCGGGCTCAGAAATACTACTCACTAGCCTAATTAGTGCCTGTGGCAGAATTCAGACCCAGGTTTGAGTTCAAATTCCAGTGGTCTTTCTTTTACTCCATTTCCTCTCATCTTACCAGAATACACATTTGACAGTAACATTCATTATCCCATTCTTCTGACTAAATAGGTGTCATCTGTATTTTGATACCATAGGCTATATGGCTCTGCCCTTGGAATACATTTTTCAACAATGAACCTATCCTTATTCTTTCTGTATATAATGATGAAATACCATATTTTGATGGGATTTAGCAGACTCTGAATTTTTCCTTTGATCACTTTCCAGTTACTTTGGTGTCCAAACCCTGACCTGACCAACCATGATTATTGTTTGTCCTTCGTTCTCGAAGAGGACCATCACATCAGGGAGGTGATACTATGACACACAAATGAAGTGAATTAAGTGAGGGAGAGCTATGCAAGGTCACCTGCCTCATGTTCCCCTCCCGAGCCATCTGGAATCAGTGGCAAGATGTAGATCAGAATGACAGGAGATGGCCCTGGGTGCAAAAGGAGACATGGCATTTTTAAGTTAAGATCTTCAACAAATCTCAATTATACTGTGGCAATGTCAATCAGTGATTAAGGCTAAGTAGCAACTGAAGCAAAGAATTTCCTCTTTCATCTAGTCAAAAAAAAAAAAAAAACAAAAACAAAAACAAAACCTAAACTAAACTAAATTAATAAATAAATCTGAGAGGGGAAGACCCTCAGGGTTTCTGACTATGAGCCTAAATGAATCACTCAAAGTTCCACCAACCTTTATACTCCTGTCCAAGCATTTTAAAATTTGGGATTCTACTAAAAGCCACTTTAAAACCAAACCAAAATTAAAAAAAAAAAAAAAAAAAAACACAAAACAAGAAGTAGAGAGGCAGTGGCAGAAGGAACTTTGGAATATAGACTAAAGAATATCAGGATTGGAGAAAGGAGCTTAAAAAATATAATGTTGTTCTGATGAACGTGGCTCTTTTCAACAATGAAGTGATTCAGGTCATTTCCAATAGACTTGTGGTGAAGAGAATTATCTACATCCAGAGAGAGGGCTGGGGACTGAAAGTGAATTACCACACAGCATTTTCACCTTTTTGCTGTGTTTCTTTCTCTTTTTTCTTTTTGATCTGATTTTTCTTATGCAGCATGATAAACATGGAAATATGTATAGAAGAACATGTTTAACCTATATTGGATTACTTGCAGTCTAGGGGAGGGGACTGGGGAGAAAGGAAGGAAAAAAATTTGAAACAAGGTCTTGAAAGGGTGAATGTTGAAAACTCTCTTTGCATATATTTTGAAAATAAAAAGCTATTAAGTTTTAAAAAGGAAAAAAAAAAGGGGGCTAGAAGCTGCTTTAGGTTTCATCTAGATCCCAGTGGGTTCTTTGCTATGTAATGAAGTCATATGGAAACCTGATGAAGTCTGTAGTCTCTTTTTCAGAAGTGCTTTTTTCAAAGATTAGTAAGGATGACATTTTTTCTCATTTAATTTCAAGGAACCCTTAAAAATCTAACCATGAAACTTTTCAAGCACCCACATTAAGAATCCTTTACCTAAACTAATTCCATCATTGTATATATAGGAAAAGTAAGACACAGATTGATTTTTTCAAGTCATGAAAATAGTTATAATCACCTATTTCAGCATCCTCATTCTCCCAATCATGTAGATTCAAAACCTCAAGGTCATCTTTGACTTTTTCTCCTCTCTCAAACATCTAACAGATCCCCTTACCTCTAGTATCTTCTGTCTCCTGTATAAACTTCATATAACTGTAAAAATTTGTAGGTGTGTGTGTGTGTGTGTGTGTGTGTGTGTGTGTGTGTATTGACTAAGACTTCAGTGTTCCAAAATGAAGGCTGAATGAATAGACTTTTAAAGGCTATTCCATGTACATTCATCCAGAAGTACCTAGAAAACTTCTAGGGACTCCAAAGACATAGTGACTCAGTATCTGGGTCTTTGAGGAATGATGAACTTCTTTGCTTTTTCTGGTCAGATGACGAAAGGATTTGGTGCTACAGAATGACATGAGCAACCCTAGGTGGTACATCCCTGCTCCTCCCAATGGTGACCCTGTGAGCAGTGGACTGAGGGGCCACATCCTCAAAAGAGATCATTCTGGCTTATCCTCTTGGAAGCAATTCTCCAGTATCAAGGAGTATAGTTTTTGTTTTGGTTCTCCTATTCCCCTTCCCCACCACTGACCCCATGTGGATTGTGAATTTTGACTGGTACTTGATGAGGATATTTTTATTTACTCTCCCAAATAAAGACTCAGAGGTTTGTAAGTGCCCCAGACATCATCATCCAGCAGATCACCAATGGGGGCATCCATTGGAGGGGGTGATCCAGGTGGACTGTGGAACAAGAGCATGAAGGCTCAGGTTTGGAAGAGAGTGATAGTACAGAATCAAAGTGAAATGTAATTTATCTGATAAGAAATAAAGTTAGTAAAGTCTAAACATTA
Source organism: Sminthopsis crassicaudata (assembly GCF_048593235.1). Taxonomy (NCBI): domain Eukaryota; kingdom Metazoa; phylum Chordata; class Mammalia; order Dasyuromorphia; family Dasyuridae; genus Sminthopsis; species Sminthopsis crassicaudata. Next base: position 397,079,988 of record NC_133618.1, read on the forward strand.
ACTTCCAGACAGATTTTAATAGTAGCTGATAAGTTGGTACAAATTTCTGTTGTAATAATTACATTAATGTGGGCTATAATTCCCTTAAATGTTACATTCTTTTTTGTGTATAGGAATAAATTACTTATACTCTGATTCATATTATATGCTGAGTACCTTTTTTTAAACTTCCTCCATTTTGGGGAACCTCATAAACTTATAAGCCATAATCAAATTTTCCATGACTAAAATGGTCCCAGGATAGCCAGGATGGCTAAGTCACTGAGTAGGAGAAAAGGGATACCCTTCACCTTGGGCCTTTGAGGAATGATGCACTTCCTGCTTCTTTCTGATCAGGTAATGAAAAGATCTGGTGAAGGACTAAACCCAGTACAAACAACATGGTTGGGTATGAGATAGGGAGGGGTGAGTGCTCCAAACCCCATGGGCTCAACTGTGCACTCTCCTATTGCTAGGCAATAAGGGAAATTCTGTTCAAAAAGGAATAGAGAGAGGAGAGTACACATGCAGAATAAGGATAAGGAATTGCAACCCTTGTTCCCCATTCTGGGACCGGGAGGATGACAGTAGAATCCCACTACCAGTAGGGTGTGCCCTCTGTCCTGCCATGCAGTGATGGTGTTTTATTAGCCAGCCAGCTTGCCCTTGGAGATAACTGATTGGGATGGTCCATGGGAAGGGCGCGAGTTAACGGGCTCACATGGGAATCAAATCCATGCATGACCCTGGTCTCCTTAGCTGGTTTTGTCAGTAACTCACCACACACTTGGAGCCCCTTTTTGAATTTTGGAAAGGCACCCACCACGGCTGGCCAGCTTTAAGCAGGAATGTCACCCTAGGGCAATGATTACCCCACCAGCTTTCTTCCCTAAATGATTTCCTTTTGCTTCTCCTAAAGAGATTTATGTCTCAGTGAGGGCTTTTTCCCTCCCTCATAACCCATCTGGCCTTCCTGTCTAAGCCTGCAAGGCGGGAGGGCGTAATCCTCTGTTTGCATCTTTATAGCAGGTTACTATGGAAATTATGATGATGTTGGAACTTTGGTGGAGCCACACCACTGCGGTCTAAAGGACATGAGACTCGCAGGGGGAAAATGCAAAATTAAACAAAAACATCTTTAGCTCAAGACAATCGTTTCTTTTTTACTTTTCTTAATACTGGTAGCACTCATGCTAAGACTAACAAGTTGGTGTTACAGTTGTAGGAACAATACCAAGAATCCTTTCCTGGCTACTTTTGCGGTATATTCTTATGAAAATTAAAATGGGGAACTCCATATGTGGTCAGACAAGAGCAGAGTGCAATAGGAATATCATCCAATAATTTAGGCTCACCTCACCTACTCCTCCCCTCCCCTTCCAAAAAAAAAAAAAAAAACAAACCCACAAAACTCTGCAGATTCCAGTGTCACTGGAGACCGGTAACTGAGAAAAATAGTTTTTTTTGTTTTTTTTTTAAACTAAGCTATTTGATTGCTTCAATTTTCCCTTCTCTTGATCCAATGTGCTACAATTAAGTTTGGTTTTGCAAGGCATGTTAACATAACTCTCAAGGACTAGAAGTCCTTTGCAAGAATTTGTTGGTAAAATGACTATTTAAGGAAAAGCAAGATCAGTGATCATTAATAGTTCCCATATGCTTAAATGTTAAATACAGTAACCACAACAAAAGAAGGATGTTATGAATCTCTATCCAACACCTTTTCTCTTTCCTGAGTAACAAGAGTAGTAATGAGGGTTGGGCAGCTGGAATTCTGAGCCAGAGTACTGAATTTAGAAGGAGTTGACAGTGCTCATTGCCCAAAGCAGAAACAACAGAGCTTACCGCCTAATTAGTAAGAAAAATTAGTTAATAGGAAACTACCAAGTCTCATACAGGTTTTGGATGAGTTCCTTTCCTGACCCAATCTCTCAAATGGGGACAAGACTGCTTGCCATGGGGTGACTCATGATAGATGCCCCAAGCATTAAAATTCCTAGTAACTGCTCTGCTAGTAATTATTTTGTATTTATTTTGATATTTGATTCATCAAAACTCTCCTCTCTCTTTCAGCAATTTCATGCACTCTGTTCTTTGTTCCTTTTGGGTGCTCCTAACCCAAAGAGCTAATTTATACAGTGAAAAGGGCATTGGGATTAAAATCAGAACTGGGCTTAGAATTTGAATTTTCCCTCTCACACTTGGATTTGAATCCTACTTCTAACACTTACTTTAAAAACCATGGACAAGGGGCAGCTAGGTGGTGCAGTGGATAGAGCACCAGCCCTGAATTCAGGAGGACCTGAGTTCAAATGTGACCTCAGACAATTAACACTTCCTAGCTGTGCGACCCTGGGAGAGTCACTTAACCCCCCCAGCCTCAGAAAAAGGAGGAAAAAAAAAAAACCATGGAGAAGTCATTTAACCTCTCTCAACCTCAGTTTCCCATCTATAAAAAAGAGATAATAAAACTTATAGTACCCACCACCCCACTGAGAAGCTAGATAGCCCGATGAGTTTAAATCCAGCCTCAAGACCTTTACTAACTGTGTGACACTGGACGAGTCGCTTAACCTCATTTGCCTCAGTTTCCTCATCTGTAAAATGAGCTGGAGAAGAAAATGACAAAACCACTCCATTATTTTTGCCAAGAAAACCTCAAATGGGATGATAGAAAGTCAGATCCACACCTCACCAAGTTGTTGTGAAAGTTAAAATGACATCATGTAGATAAAGAGCTTAGCAAACTTTAAAGTACTCCATAAATGCCAGCTTCTATTAACTGTTATTGTTAAATATTCTGAACAGCTCCTTCTTTTGGAAAACTTGACTAAGTTATTTTTTGTAGCTGTTGTTCAATCGTGTCTTATTCTTTTGTAACTCCCACTACCATTTAAACAGTTATATCTCAGGTATCCTCCAGAATGTTATCTCTTTAATAAGATTCTTTCAACTAGATCAGTACATCAGTCAATAAATTTAATAATTATTATTAAATAATTGATGTGTGGCAGGCACTGTGCTAAGCACTGGAAAAACAAATAGAAAAAGAAAGCCCCTGTCTTCAAGGAGCTTACAATCTAATGAGGACACACAAAAGGAAAATAAAAAGGACTGAGAGAAGCAGGAAAGATATGGGCTCATTGTATATGTATGGTGAGGTGGGGGGGGGGGGGAAACAGAGAAATGATGGAGAAATCTAGAAGAATGCAACCAGGTGGAAATGAAGGGATGGCTGACCTGGACAGCTTCCTTAAATGAAGGTACTAATGGTGTTTCTTAGCAAAGAGGTAATGGACTTGAATTGTGCAAACATTAGACATGACCAGCATGCTCACTATTTTTTGCCTGGCGACATTTATTTGTTGTGAAGGAGACTTCCATTTGAGAGCTGAAGGGAGTAAATAATGATAGGTAACTGATTTTATATACACAAGCATATATATGTACATACAAAGATATATATATACACATACATATACACATGTGTGTATGTATCTTTCTTTTTAAAAAATAATAATCTTGTGCTAAAAATTACTGGTGATCGTCTACCTGAATGCTCAGTGCCCTTTATTCCCACTCCATTTCCCTTCTGATCAGAACCTACATAAACCAGAACAGGGCCCCAGTAGCTTTACTCTTGAGGATGGAAATTTAGAGGGTTCAAAAATTTAACATATGACAGTAATCATGACTTAACAGTAGCTAATTGTCTCTCTGACTTAACGGAATTTGCCTTATTTGATTTATTATTTCCATATCATGAATTATTAAATCAATTTGAGGGCCCAATTTATGCTGCTTGCTTCATCCTGTTTTTTTCTATTTTCCTTGGTTGCCAATATTACTGGTCATGATTGTCTCTTCAACCAGATTAGATTAAACTCCTTTACTTTGGATTTGCCCAAGGAAGTTTCAGACTTCCAAGTTATATCTTTGACAAATATACTTCTCTACATGCTCTCAAACACAATTTCAAATCTGCAAACCATTATTTCTGTTTATAGGTCTCTAATTTCTCTTTCTGTAAATAATATTTTATGGTTGGTGGGCTCAACGATGTTCTCCCCTTTTTACTCAATTTCTTATTCTCTTAATAGTTCTGAGAGGAATTCTCACTCCATCTACTTTTTGGGGGGGTTTGGAGGGTGGGGTTTAGCTCTGTACTTTCTGTCTCTATTGTTCAAACCATCATTTCTTGGCTTTTATTTTTGTAAATAAAAAGCTATGATAAAAATAAATAAATGAATCTTTAACCTGATCTTTTCCTTTTCAATTATTTAGATTCTTTCTGCCAATTTCGCAGTGAGGTTTTCCTGTCATTGTTATTTCTGTTTTCCTAAACTTCAATCATTCTCCTTTCTCTGCCCATAGATGCTAAACTTTATATATATTCTGGCTTCTTCTTACTCCTTATCATATTTATATTTACTTCCTGGATTTTCTATCAATTTTTAACACTAAAATGGAAGCAATGTTCCCTGCCTTTTGATTAACTTGCTTAGAATGCCATTAAACCCCTTCCCAAATAGACCCTTTTTCAAAATTGATTGCCACTGTGATCACACTGATCCTATGTCTTGCATGCTAAAATATTGATGAGGTTAATACATTTCTCTTTTCTTTCTTCCTTCCTTCATCTTTATTTTTTCATCTTTCTCTCTTTCCTTCTCTCTTCTCTTTCTTTTTCTCTCTCTCCCTATTCTTTCTTTCTTTCCATTTTTCTGCCACCTTCCTTTATTTTTCTCTTTCTTCTTCCCTCCACAAAGATCATCCTTATTCTATATACTATTTCTTCATTATATGTGAACTCTCTCTTGATGATATCTCCTATTTTCATAACTCATTCCTATCTTCTATCCATTACTTCTAAAAAAGTCACTCCCTAGGTAATTTGTATGTTTCCTAACTTAAGCAACAGTTGCAAAAAGCACTGAATGTAGCTTGAAACAACCTTTCTTATTACATTTTCTCTGTCCATTTATTCTTTATCATCTTCTAATGTTGGTTCTATAGGACCTGAGCTGGAATGGACTTAAGGAATTATCTAGTCCAATTTCTACATTTTCCAGAAGAAGCAAACTGAGGTTCAGAAAGGAAAGCAATTTGTCCATGGCTACACAAGTAATACGATGCAGATCAGGATGTGACCTGGGATCCTTGACTGATGAGTAGAGCTCTAATCATTGAACCTTCTCTCCCACCCTCAGTGGGACGTCTGACTTTTGTGTTCTTTTTCTTCTATGTACCAGAAACCTATAACCCCAACCCAACTTTCTCTAGCATTCTCTACTTCCCTCTTTGTCCCCAATCTAGACTCTCAAAAATAAGCTGTTTGTTCTTGTATTTTTTCAAGACTCCACAACTTATGTCTCCATTCCTTCTACAAGGTTGCTATTTACATCCTTATTTTGTACCTTTAATTATGCTCAGCTATGGGAATATCCTGGAGTAAAGCTAGACAGGCCCCAAGGCCAGTTCTAAACTCGTTTTCCATTTGCACTTTTGACTCACAATAGTGGTGCCAATGGAAAAAGGTCTGGGCTTGGAGTCAGGAAACGTGGGCTCATTTGCTTATTAACTGTGTATCCATGGTAACCTAACCCTGTAAGCCTCAATTCCCCATATGCAAAATGGGGCTAATAACCATGGCCAGACATACTTCATAGAATTGTTGAGAAGAAAAAGCTTTATCAATCTTAAAGCATTGAGATTTGTGATCCATTAATTACTCTTTGACATATTAGTATTTCCCTCAATCCTATTCCTTCTCTTTTCCCTCTGGGTAAATGCTGGCTGTTCTGTGTTTAACTTAATAAATTTAATTTCAATATCTCTGCTTTCACCCTTTTACTGCCTAACTCAGAAACATCTGCTAAGTTAGTGGTAAGGTAGAATTATTAGGACACATAAAGAGCCTGTCCCCAACTTTTAGAAATATTTGTAAATATTTCCTCCTTCTATTCTCTTTCTCATTTCTTTTTTTGTTTGTTTGTTTTTATTACAATATAAAATATATAAACTTCTTCCTTGAATATTTCACTTTCTTTCACCAGCCCTGCTTCCAGCCTGGCCCCTTATTCCCTACCCCTAGATGTGACTTGGGTTGCAGCACAATCACTAAACTCTTGGTATTGTCAAATGGTTCAGCAGCAGAAACATATAATTTTATCAATGGAAATTACATCTTTATTTTATTTTTAATTTAAGGACTAAAACAAGCATTTCCATACAATTAAAAGATGATTGTACATGAAACCGCAAATATACTATCCCAACTTTCTATTTCTTTTAAATACAGGACAAAATGAAGGTGTACATTTAATTTTTCCCCTTTTTTCTTTTTCCACCTCCCCCTTCCCCCCCCAGCCCTAAAGATCACTACCATTAAACACAAATAAGCATATGCATATGCATAATTATTCTATACATACTTCTATTTATCATTTCTTTCTCTAGAAGCAGATAATGTCTTTCTTCATATGTCCTTTATTAATGGAAATTATATTATAGAAGATGCATTCCATCTGCTTTTCTGCTATATGCTAAGGCAGCCTGAGCCTTTCCATCTGACTTGCAGCTGGAGTTTTCTATAATATTTGTCTCCTAATAAAATATTAGCTCCCTCTTTTTCTATTTCTGCTTGGCAAAGTACTTTACATACAATAAATGCTTAATAAATGCCTTTCCATTCATTCATGTATTCATTTTTCTTTCATCTCCCTTTATATTATTATTCTTTAATTGATCCTTTTTAGTCATCTTAGTCGCTTAGATTCAGAATAGCTTTTAGAAATCATCCAGTTCTACCCCTGCATTTCACAACTGTAAATAGAGAGATTAAATGATTTCTCTGGGATCAAACAGATAGTAAAGAAAAGAGCTGGGATACAAATTCACATTCTCTATTTCAGAACCCTTGTTCTTTCCACTAGATCCTGTCTGGATGACAAGGAGAGCCCTGAAACTCTCTCTCTCTCTCTCTCTCTCTGACTTTGGGGAGAAAGTTTAGGAACTCCCTCAGAGAAGCTCTCCCCTGAGAGACCCAGGGAATCATGATAAAGTGATTCTGTTATCTGAGTGGGGCTGGCTGAGTTCAGGACCATTAAACTGGAGATTAGCCCAGTTTATTAAATTCCAAGATTTTGTTTAGATTCCAGCTCAGGCTGTACCCAGCCCCCATCAAGAACTGCTCCCAGCTTCTAGCCTAAGCTTCAATTATAAAAAGAGGCAACTTGAACCTCAGTCCTTGCAGAGGACCTAACATGCCATGCCATGCCATGGCAAGGAACCTCTCTCTTCCTGGCATAGCAGCAACCTTCTTCCTGCTTTATCTCTTTCTCACCTATTTCCCTAACAAGACTTTTTATCTCTCTGTCAGGATTTCTCTGGTAGAAACTTTACTTCTCTGTCAGGACCTTGCCACCAAGGAATTCAGTCTTTCTATTCATGCACAGCAAAGGCTGACTTCCCAATGCCAATAATAAATTTCTTTTACCAGTCTAGCTTTTCGAGTTCATAAATTCCTTTATGAAGGACTTCTGCACTGCCAGAAGGGGTTCCCACAAGTCCCTGCCCTGTGCTGAATCCTAGGTGGACATAACCCCAAACCTTTTCATCTGGTTCCCTGAACCCTGAACCTGCCATTAACCTCCTCATGGTCAGTTCAGAGCTGGTCATTGAATCCAACCATTTCTGTTTACTGTAACTGTAAGAGAAATAAAAATAGCACCAACTTCACAGCTCTATCGTGAGGTGAGGTCCAAGTGAGATAATATTAGCACAGAGTCTGACACATAGTAGGTACTTAATAAAGAGTTTGTTTTCTTTTGTTGTTGTTCAGAGGCTTCAGCCATGTGCAACTCTCTGTGACCCCAAATAGAGTTTTCTTGAGAGAGATACTGGAGTAGTTTGCTATTTCCTTCTCCATTTTCCAGATGAAAAAACTGAAGTAAATGGGGTTAAGTCACTTGGCCAGGTCACAAATCCAGTAAATGTCTAAGGCCAAATTTGAACTCAGAAAGATGAGTCTTCTGAGTCCAGGACTGGTGCTTTATTTATTTTACCACCTAGTTGCCTTTTAGTTTCCTTCCCTTCTCCTTTTACAGATGAGGCATAGAAAGGTTAACTGACTTGCCCAGGATTTAATTTTTAATAAACGTCTGAGGCAAGAATCTAACCCTGACTTTCCTGACCCAAAGATCAGTGCCCAATCCACTGACCTCCCACTGATCAATGTTGCTTCAAACATCTTTTGTTAATAGTAAATGTTATTACTACTTTGTCCTTTACTGCATCTGAAAGTCTTAAGTATGACATATCTGATCGAATCTGTTGTCAAATCCTAAATTCCTTGAAGGGATCTCATCTCATTCAGCTTCGCACTATCCCTAAGGCTAACACAATGCTTTGCACATAGAAAACATCTAAGAATATAGTGAATAAATGAAAATTTAGGATTCCAACTGCAGTACTTATAGGACTTCCCATTCCACTTACAATAAACTCTTCTTGTACCACAGAAGAAGAAAAAAGATCTCTAGCCTAAAGTTTACCCTACTGAACCAAATTTGCTACAGATATAGTATCTTAAAACAGTATGCCCCCTTCAATTATCTAGACCCATTAAAATGATATTTAGAATTGCTTTTTAGGAACTCAGAATTAAGAATTTCATTTCTATATAAATTGGAATTTTAATTAATTGGGGAAGGGGGACACACTACAAAATTTCCCAAAATGTTGATCATAAATTTCCTGGAACTTTTTTCAAAAGAAATCATACATGATTGTTTCTAGGAGAAAATATGAACTTTTCAACCCAGTATTGAAGGGCTTCCATAATCTGGCTCTAATCAATCTTCCCAGATTTATTTTTTTAATTTTCTCCTTCAGTGTTTCACTCAAATTGAGTATGGCCAATCTCATTCTACCCTTTCCTGCCTCTGTACATTTTCACAGGCCATCCTGCATCCTCTCTGCCTATAAAAACTCATTTGTTCTCTCAAGGTTCAGGTAAGGTACCACTGGCCCCATGAAGTCCTTCCTGATCCCCCTGATGATAGCATTCCCTCTCTCGTCCCATTTTCCAAGAGCACTTGGTCTAGCTTTCTCCAGAACACAATTATATCATACTTACTTGTGCATGTGCTGTATCTGCATCTTAGATTTTTAAGTTCATTGAAATCAAGGTCTGTGCTTTTTTATCTTTACATCTTCAACATCCAGTACTGTGTTTTATGCCTTGTAGGTACTTATTAATATTTACTGAAAAAATAAACTTTGGCTAGGTAACTGGTTATTAATCTATTTGGATCTATTTTCTAAAAGAGTAAGAATTTGTGCCATATTTCATTTGTACTTTGGATGTTTCATTGTTCTCATTAGTGGTTATTAACTTTATAATTTAATTTTTCAAAGTTGTTAAACTGAATTGCATTGAAATACATTGATGACTTAGAAAGGAATTAAAACTCCCTCATTCCTGCAATATGAATCTTGATAGAAGGATAGATGGATATAAATATGCATGTTCCAAGGATTCAAGATTTGATGATTATTTCCATCATAGTATCTCTATGAAGATTTTGTTTATGTCCTTTATGTACCAGATTCTCATAACAACTTCCTTCTTAAATGAAACCTTGTTGTCCTAGAAATGCATATCCTTATTCATTCATTTATTTCACAGCTCTGCCCCACTCATATATAATTCACACACAAGTCATTACCCTCATGATGTCATTGGTCTTCTTTGAGAATGAAGATTCAACAAGAAGCCATTCATTAAACACACATCTATGAAGTGCCTACAATTTACAAAGTGCTTGGTATGGGAAAACAAGGAAAGAAACAAAATAGTCCCTAACCTCAAGTCATAAACTCTACTGAGGATTCTACTATGTGTATAGCCTACTCGATCACAATTTGAATAGATCATATAGGATGATCAATCGGATCAGATGGAGAATAACAGTACCCTCAACTCCATGATGCCATGTAATTACATAAATCATTTTCTAGGAAACTTCTCAATTTCTTAGAAATTTTCCTGAAATGGTTTGGTTCAGCTAATAAGAAATCAATTTTCTCTGTTTTTCCCTGAAATAAAATACCATGTAGTACACACCCACAGACAATAAATCTGTTCTCCTAAGCCAAGTTCTCTGTTCTTAGGGAGCTTCCCTCATTGTCTCAAGAGAGCATTATAAAGCAGCATCACTGACTCTGAAAACCATCACAAGCAGTAAGCTGGATATTGTAAAACATTACTTACAGAATCATCAGCAGAGGGGAGGGAAAGCACCACCTCTAGGGACCATTAATTTGAGGGAACATTGCCAATCACAGCATTACTTAAAAGAAACATTGGTTACACCCCTCAAATACATCCTGTCGCTAGAAATCAACTCCTGGAAGAAATAATACATAGATAAAGCTTGAAAAGAGATATATGAAATCTTACCTAATGGTGGCCTGAAGGTTAAGGAGCCTGAAATCTTTCCTTAAATACACCAGTGCTCATAGTGCAGACTCAGCTGGTCAAAGACTCCAAAGAGATACTTCAAAATTCATTTGTCTTTCAAGAGTTTTGACGCCATTAAATAAATAGGCTTTTATGGTCCCAAAGATTCACCTTGTACCTTAGCTCTCTCCCCATGTACAGGAAAGTATGGGACTTTTGATTCCATTAACTTCACTTTGAAACTATTGACTGTTGCAGTACAAAAATCAAAAGATGTAGGTATAGGAACTGAGTACAAGACTCCTATTTGTCCAAGCCTCCTCCATGAGAAGGCTTCTGATGGCTCACCAAAGAAGAAATTTTACATAAAAGTGACCCCAGAGGATGGGATGGGAAGATGGGAAACATGGAAGTGTATATTATGTGAAAAATAATTATTGATGAAAATGATCTCTGTTTGACCCTCCTTAAATTTGTATCCTCTCAGCTTAAATTTGTATCCTCCCAGCATCACTTGCTCTTTGCAGAGGCAATACTATTCTAGTGTGATGAAGAAAGCCAGCTATGTAGTGACATGTCCCTTCCTACAATCTGTTCACTATTAGGAAATGTCTATGATTTTGGCAAGAAATGTGGATAAATGTTCAATTTGCATTTAGAATTGCTTTTTTAGGCACTTGATGTAAGCAGTTACAAACAAAGCAAATCTGAATTGTCTTTTTTTTGCATGAATGTTTTTGGTGAGTCCTGAAGGTGGGAGCTCTTTGAGAAAAAGCACCGAGTTGTCACCAGGTCATGACCAGCTATTCCTACAAGATTCAGAAGACATTCTCCTGGGTACAAATTAGATGAAAAGGATCTCTTCTAGGTCATAGAGGAAGCAAAGCATCATAGACAGTGTAGAGAACTTAGGAGTCTGGAAGATAAATTCAAATGCTTCCATGTATGGCATGAGCAAGGAAAGAATGTTGGTTTGGAATGAGGATCTGGGTTCAAATGCTGGTTTTCTCACTATCTGCTTGTTGCTATTGTTTGTCTTTTGTTCTTGAAGATGACCATGAATCAGAGGGATGATACCATGATATGCAAATGAATTTAAGAGAGGGAAGGCTGTGCAAGGTCACCAGCCCTACTTTCTCCTCTGGAGCCATATTGGTCCAATGGCAACAGCTTGACTGGAGATGGCCTTGGATGTAGTGAGAGACCTTGGCCTTTTTAACAGGTTAAATAACCTGGGAAAGTCACTTAATTTCTAGGCTTCAACTTCCTCTTCTATTAAATAGGAGAATTAGACTAGAAGACTATTAAGGTCATTTCAGGTTCTATGTCTTGGGAGACTAACCCACATAACCTCTCTGAGCCTGTTTCCTCATGTGTAAAATGAAGGCTGAACTGGATAACCTCTGAGATCCCTTTTAGCTTTAAGTATGGGATTCTATAATCCCAAATCATTTAATCTCTCCAAGCCTCAGTTTTCTCAGCTATAAAATGAGTAGAATAAAGCCTACCTCAGCACATTATTATGAAACTGATGGTCCTCTTGAAAATGGAGGATGAACAATAACAATTCAATGGAAATAATAGATGTAAAGTGTTTTTATCAAATGTTATTATTTACAGATCCAACATATGATACAGACTTTTAGTAATATGATTCCTCTAGGGTTCATTTATTTTTTTCTATGCTTAAATTCCATTCCTAATGATACTAGTTGTTCAAGAAAATGCCATAGACAAAATAACTGAATTTCAGCAAGATATTTGACAATGTCTCTTATGATAAAATACAAAGAAACTGGACTGAGTGAGAACATCTATGTGGCTGGCTGAATAATGAATCCAAAGAATGTTGATTAAGTTATTATCAGCCTAGAAATACAATCTTTAATAGGTGATATATATGTGTGTGTGTGTGTGTGTGTGTGTGTGTGTGTGTGTGTGTGTGTGTATACTAAAATACAGTTTGTGGGAGACTTGGTTTAAACACCATTTAGAAGTGGCAAAGTCATAGAGCATTTACCTGACAAAAAACAAACTATGAACCATAGTAATGCAGCTGTCAAAGATGCTAACCATTTTAGGCATCATTAATAAAATATCCAGAAGAAGGAAGGTGATGACTCTGCTGTACTCTGGTCTGAATGCTTTTAAGGAATTGTATGTAATATTTTAACATATTTAACATGCACTGGACTACCTGCCATCTAGGGGAGGGGGTGGGGGAAAGAAGGGGAAAATTTGGAATAGAAGGTTTTACAAGGGTCAATGTTGAAAAATTACCCATGCATATGTTTAAATAAAAAGCTTTAATTAAAAAAAATTTTTAAAGAATTGTATGTAGTGTTGAACACCATATCCTAAAAGGGACATTTATCAATGAAATGCATCCAGAAAAAGAAAATCAAGATGGTGAAGTATCTCGAAGCCATATTCTATGAAGAATGTTTGAAAGAACCACAGTGAGAGATATATCATAAGAAAGGAACTGTACAAGAGATGTGGAGTAGGGGATGTCTTTGGAGACATTTATGCCTGAGGGGAAAAGAGGATTGGTCTTGTAGTGAGAGCAAGGGATAAATGATGTGCAGCCCAAGTCCTCTAATGGGATCACATAATTTTGAGAGATAAAAGAAGGCCTTCTGAATGTTGGGTGGATCTCATACAGGAAATTTGTGGAAAGCCATAGACAAGTATCAAGCAAGATGAAGAATCATAGAAGGACTACCAAAAGCGATGAGATCATAGATCCAATAAACTGTCAAAGTGTTGATGGAATTGGTTAACCTAAGAAAGAGAAAATTGTTTTGCTATCTTCAAATAAATGGCAAAGAGCTGGCACATAAAAGAGGAATTACATTTAGTTTGTATACCTTCATAAGGCAGAACTAGGACCAATGAATACGTTTAATAGGAGGGAGCAGATTCCAAACCAATAAAGGGTAAGACTTTTTTTTTTTATAACATAGCTGTTCAACAATGAATGGTAGCAAGTTGTCAGTGAATGTTTTCAAAGTAGAAATTGGAAATTCATTTGTCAGAGATGTCACAGAAAGGATTCCTTCCCTGAGAGGCAAACAGGCCCAACTGACCTCCAAGGTCCCTTGAAACTTTATGAAATTGGAGATAATAACATAGCATTGTCCAGACTGCCAACAACATTGCAGACTGACCTATGAATAGCCATGAAGCACTGTATATCTTGCTGATACTTATGTCATATCATTATTTTTCAATTAGTAACCAAAAGTACAGGGTTTGTAAGGAAGGGGGAAAGAAGGAGAATTGTTGCGTTACAAAGAATACATTTTTCTTTCCTCTAGTTACCATTCATCAGTATTACAGATTGACCATAAAAGTCTGGCTCACATCTGAGGGGTCGTAGTCAAAAAAATAATGTTAACTATAGTTTACTGACATCATCCACCACATATCTCATTCCTGGCAGTCAGGAAGTGAACATTTTCTCTCCTGGCCAAATTAGACCTAAAGAGAAGGAACACCCATTTTGAAGGCCCACTTTTCCATCTAGAAACAACTTGAAAGCTTTCCAAACATAAGAGACTCAATTCCTCCTTTCCTTCTCTCTCAAAGGAAAAGGGAGGGAGGATGTTGGGAAAATCCCAAGATTTTAAAGAGCAGCAAGAGGGGGGAAAGGTGCTTTGAACTCCTAATATAGATTTACAACCATCAGTTGTGATTTCAAGTAACACTGACATCCTGTTTTTACAATGGCAACTTTAAACAATTCCAACTGTAAATAACCTTTGCCTTGTTTTTCTTTTGCATTTTTTCTTTTGTGTGAGCTGATCATATATGAAACCCAAAGAAAAGGTCCTTGTCCATCCTATTAGCTAACTATGTGTTTTAATGAAAGTCTTGAGTCTCTGTGGGCAATGACTGCAGTTCCTCTAAGGAGCTGATTTCCATTTCAAGTGATTATTCATAACAGTATTAATGCAGAATAATAAATGCTGTCGTTCTTGCAGCTAACAGGAGGAAAGAGAGCTCCATTGGGCCAAAGCATCTGAATATGTTTGTTTCTTCCTTCTTAAGCATCAGTTTGAATTCTGAGACCTCTATCTGTGTCAAGATTCTCAAGACACCTGCCTACCCACAAAATAAGCAAAGAAAGTCATGTCCAGCAAGGCCCCTTCAGTGACTTCATTCAGCTACCTAAGTTTCTGAAGGGTGGGGTGGGGTTGAGAAAGTCACATATATAATACTTGGCTTTGGTGCACATGTGAGCTGCTGAAAAGGACCGGAGTGCAACTCATTCTTAGAAAATCCGCAACAGTCTTCATTTTTAAAGAACTGAGACGAATTCAGAGAGGCGGCTGTATCATTTTGCCTCAGAGTTCAGGAGCCGGCCTAGGCACACATATAACTCAGGGAAACACAATCTGAGACAAAGTAACAGTTAGGAATGCCAGGCGGCAGGACAGTCTCGGTGCTCAGCTCACAGTTTCGCACACAAAAGTTTCCTAAGTGAGGCGTACAGCAGAGCTGCAAGCTCCAGCCGCACTGGGGTGTGTTGGGTCGGAGGGTGGGGAGGAGGGCAGCTTCCCCCTCTCTCATGTTGTTCCTCAGGACTACAGAATAGCTCCTCCGCGGTTACTTCTGCTGCCTGCGACCCCGGCGTCGCCTCCCCTCCCTTCCCCCCAATTCCCCTTGTCTGACTGAGGTTGTCCCAGACCTCTCTTTAGGGGATCTGACGGTGCCGGGCCTGGGGCTGCCGATAGAGAGAGGGAGAGCGGGAAGAGGGAACTTTTTCTGGGAGCAGAATAAAACCTGGCTATATCCTGAACAGCGCAGCCCTCCCCACCCATGCAGAAACCAGGAGACCGCGCTGAGGGCTGGGAGCAGGGGGAGAAGGACTCTGGAAAGTGCACACAGAAAGCTCCACCGAGGAAGGGGGGGCATTCCCGCTTCCCCGGCCCCACAAATAGGCACTGCGGAGGGAAACTCGAGTGGGGGGCTCGGAATGGGAGGGGAAGTAGGAGAAGGGCTGGTAGTTCGAAGGGAAGTCTCCTGCTTCTCTAAGTCGGGTGCAAAGTGAACAAAGTTGCAGCGCAGCCTCCAGCCCCCAGCCTGGGCTGCGCCGCAGGGAGGGGCGGGAAGAGGAGGAAGCGAGGCTGAAATGGGGTAGGGGGCACTCCTTTACCTTATCTCTGGGGTCGAGGTTCTGCAGCACCTCCTTGCCCGAAGCGCTCCGGATCTCCACCCCGCCGAGGGCCGGAGCGGGGGGATCCCGGCAGTCCTCCCGGGCTTGGCTCCTCCGGGGGGCATCCGGCTCCGCCGTCACCGGCCGGCTCCCCGCGCCGCCGCCGCCGCCTTGGCTGCTCCTGGGGGTCTTCGCCCCTCGCTGCCCCACGCTCAGGGCATCGAAGTCCAGCGTCTTGCTCTCGAAGGCTCCCTCCACGTTGCAGAACATGCCCCCGTACTTCTGCCGGGGGATCTGGTCCGTGGTACCTGGCCTGGCCAGGTAGACCGGCAGATCATCCTCGCGGCTGCTGTCCCAGCCCCTCCTGCCCGATGCCATGGCTTCTCTGCGGGGCGGGTTCCCGGGCGGCAGGAGACACTCTCCTCCCAAGAAGACAGAGAGGGGCAGCGGCCGGCGCGTGCGGGGAGCGGCAGCGACTGGAGCCCGAGTGAAACGAGGTTTATGAGGCTGCAAACCAGAGGTGGCAGTGCAGCCCCGATTTCTGCTCTAGTCCCATGACAAGAGCGAGGACCCAAAATAACAGCGCAACATGCGAAGGAGCCTGCACTGCACGCTCGGTCCCCCCTTTCCCCGAGCTCGCGCTGGCCCGGGCTTCGCCTCGCGTGCACGCAGCGCTTCCACTGGTCTGTGCCCCGCCAGCCGCCCCTCCCACTCCCCTCCCGCACAAGCGGGCTCGGTAATCCCAGATTCCCAGCTGGAGGACCGCAGGTTCCGGGCTGAAAAAGAACCCCGGGGATCACGTAGTGATCCTGTCCACTGTGAGTGGAGGGAGACTACTGGCTCGGGTCACTCAGGCAGCGCAGCTGTGTCAGAAGGAGGGCTCCTTTCAGGGCGGAGACCTGCCTGCGGACCCTGGCGAGCGTTTAATAAATAATCTTTACAACCGAGGCCAGACTCCAAGGAAGCCCCATGCCATAGACGAGAAAATTAAACACAAAGTGCAGGAGGCAAAGTGAATGGTCAGTCCGAGGGCATAGGGCCGGTGAGCATCCAGCAGCTGGTGAGAGCCGGGAGCCTCAAGGAGACCTGATTTCAAATCCTGCCTCCCACATGTTTCTAAGCTGTGTGACTACAGAAGGGAGGAATCCGAGGCGGCGACTCTCATCTCCCCTCTGGCTTGCTATCTGTGCTCCCACAGTTCAGATCTCTGAACTCTTCCTACCTCATCACAAATTCAGCACACATGCAGGTGTAGGCTCTGCCTTACACACACCACCCCGGGTTTGGCCTACCTCATCACAAATTCAGCACACATGCAGGTGTAGGCTCTGCCTTACACACACCACCCCGGGTTTGGCCTTGTGCGCACACAGCCACACTGTGGACGCTGCTAAACACCTCTCCTCACGCTGGGTACCGCCCACCGTGTTCCTGTCAAGTTTGGACTCACCCTTCGATTTCATTTCTAATCCCCTACCTAGAGAGTAACTGTAGACAAAGTGACCTTAAAACTGCAAAGTCAGCCTTTAAAGGAGAGCTGGTAACAGAGATGCGCCCGTTACCGCAGGAGCCAGGTGCATCAGGGACGTGGTGCATGGTTTTCCTTTCATGTATGAGTTGGGCTAGATATCCTTAAAAGTAACTTCCAGCCCCAGGAGTCTGGGCTTGGGGGACTCCTATTAGCAGAGTAGTTTGCTGGCACATTGGGAATGGTTCTGGGCGAGGGGAGATGGAAGCCGGCCAGGTCTCGGCAACTGGGAACAAAGATGGAACTCCACATGTTGATGCTTGCCATGTAGTCCGGGAAGAGAGGGCAGCTGCACGTGATTAAGTTTTATGCAAATTGCATGTGACTTGCCGGCTGTCAGGCTACTGATAATTTGCCAGGATAGCCTTTGGGCAGTGTTGCCCTCTTGAGAAGAGTTTGGTATGGAACCCAGAAGAGTTTTCATTTTGGAAGTTTGTGAATGGGACATTTCTCTTGGGATCGGGATCCTACAGCTGGCCCACAACTAATCTAGACAGAGAAACATGGAAAAGGGACATTACTTTGAACAACCAAACACTACATTGATATAAGTAGAAGGAATAAAGTGACATAATAAGAAAAGGATTGGATTTGAATTTAGGGGAACCTGTGTTCAAATCTTGACTTGGTCACATTTCCGAACTGACTTTTGGGCAAGCCTTTTATTCTCTTTAGACTTAAATTTTTCTAAGCATCCCAACTCCTTATTTTCTTTGAGATTGTATTAAAGATCAACACATGCCTAAATTTGCTCATCTGCATAATTACAGAATTAGATGAATTGTGCTCATTATTAGAAATCTCATGATTTCTAAGTCTAAGTCTAGGAGCCTCAAGTTCTGACTTTCAGTCACAGTTTTGTCACTTCTTGTGTGACCAGAAGTCAATGATTCAATCTGTATCCCAGACTCTTCTTTAGTGAAAATACTAATGCTTGCCTTAGCTATGTTTCAGATTTACTGTGAAGATCATAACATTTAAATCCAAGTGGGACCATGGCCATCCAACACTCATTTTACAGATGGGGAAACTGAGATCCAGAGAGGCGTAGTGACTAAGAACATATAAAATTACACCTGTGAAACCATGGGGGAAAAAAAAAAAACTCTAATAGTATTATCACTTTAAATTCCCACCTTGGTTTATTTTGTCCAATCTTGCTGGAAAATATGCCACCAAACCAGGACAGGGCTTGCTTAGTACAAATGACTTTTCTGACTCAGGAGCCTCTCTCCATAATGGGTTCAATTTATGAATCAGTGTCTGAGGCTATCAAGTCCAATAGGAACCGAAAATTCTGAATATTGTTACTCAGACCTCTCAAATGCTCCACATTCAGCCAGGGAAATTGATGTTGAAACAATTAGTATGAGATTGCTGTGGACTGAAAAATACCAAATGCACATCTTTTCACAAAGGTTGGCATCAGGTTTGTTACATATAAAATCCAATCTGTATCCCAAGTGACTCTGCAGCGAAAGACAAATCTTTCCATATTAAGATGACTTGAGACATGCGCCTGCAGTGTATTGGATTAAAGCTCTGAGGATACTTTTTGCCAAGGTCTCTTGCACTGCATAAAGCTCAGCCAAATGTAGTTGCTCCCTTGAGAATAAGCACAGACATGCATCAAGCCATTGTCATCCTGATATAGCTGTATGGAGGACATGCCTTGCAGAAGCAAATTGTGCTACATGCTTGTAAAAACTAAAACCATGGAGGACAAAAACTCCAGCAGACTAGGAGGTCAAAATAAGAAGCAAGATAAACCCCCCAATTAATCTAGGCTGAGCAAATAACTAATTTGGAGCAATCTGACATCATCCATTTTTCCTAACCCCCTTCACTAAACCCTTTTCAGACTCAATCACAGTGTTGGTTGTTTTTGCTTCCTTCTTTTTCTTTTTTCTCTTCTTTTCTTTTCTTACAATTCACAGCTGTGTGCTAGCTAACAACCAGCTCCCCCCCCCAAAAAAAAGTGTGCAAGACACACTTTTGAAGTCTAGTTCTCATCGTTAACATTTTCCCCATCCCTTTAAGTCTGTATAATAAAAAAAGAATCAATTCATACCATTGGTCAATTTCTGAGGTATGGATGCTCACATGAAAAATTTAACAGTTGGCTTTCTAGAATCCTATATGATCTGGCACTAGTACATGTCTTATAAGAGAAGATCAATTGAGGTTGGGGGAGAGAAAAAAGGAAAGAGAAAAACTTATCTATAAGAGAGAGAAACAGAAACAGAGAAAGAGGGAGGGAAAGAGAGAAGGAAAGAAGGAAGGAAGGAAGGAAGGAAGGAAGGAAGGAAGGAAGGAAGGAAGGAAGGAAGGAAGGAAGGAAGGAAGGAAGGAAGGAAGGAAGGAAGGAAGGAAGGAAGGAAGGAAGAGTGGGAAGGAAGGAAGAGTGGGAAGGAAGGAAGAGTGGGAAGGAAGGAAGGAAGGAAGGAAGGAAGGAAGGAAGGAAGGAAGGAAGGAAGGAAGGAAGGAAGGAAGGAAGAGTGGGAAGGAAGGAAGAGTGGGAAGGAAGGAAGGAAGAAGGAAGGAAGGAAGGAAGGAAGAAAGAGTGGGAAGGAAGGAAGAGTGGGAAGGAAGGAAGGGAGGAAGGAAGGAAGGAAGGAAGGA
The DNA here is from genome assembly GCF_048593235.1 of Sminthopsis crassicaudata. Lineage (NCBI taxonomy): Eukaryota > Metazoa > Chordata > Mammalia > Dasyuromorphia > Dasyuridae > Sminthopsis > Sminthopsis crassicaudata. Next base: position 397,099,743 of record NC_133618.1, read on the forward strand.
AAAAAGAGTGGGAAGGAAGAAAGAGTGGGAAGGAAGGAAAGAAGGAAGGAAGGAAGGAAGGAAGGAAGGAAGGAAGGAAGGAAGGAAGGAAGGAAGGAAGGAAGGAAGGAAGGAAGGAAGGAAGGAAGGAAGGAAGGAAGGAAGGAAGGAAGGAAGAGTGGGAAGGAAGGAAGAGTGGGAAGGAAGGAAGGAAGAAGGAAGGAAGGAAGGAAGGAAGGAAGGAAGGAAGGAAGGAAGGAAGGAAGGAAGGAAGGAAGGAAGGAAGGAAGGAAGGAAGGAAGGAAGGAAGGAAGGGAAGGAGGAAGGAAGGGAGGAAGGGAGGAAGGAAGGACGGAATAAAGAAAATCTTTTTTAAAATTAAAGGGATAAAATCTGAATAATCTTGTTATAACTTCTATCCTCTACCTCATTTTGCCAGAATTGACATAGAGATGGAGGAACTTCAGGCATAGCTTTGCAAAACTGTATTAATTCCCCAAAGTCAGTGTTTAAATGATCATTAAATCTCATAAAGTATTTGATGATGAGCTCAGTTCCATTATACTTGAAACGTGATATAAATTCAGTTCTTTGGTATTATGTGGAGCCAATCACCTCTCTCATCAAATGAAACTAAATTTTTGAGAGTAAGGTATTTATGATATATGGGGGAAAGGAGAACAATATTTTGTGGTCAATATACTGTCAGAAATCATAGAAAATGGTTTCTAAATGTGGCTATAATATCAATTCTACAAAAACATATTTACAATGCCCTTCCCTCACTACTTTACAAAAGTTGGGGATTTATGGTTATGAAACACAATATATGTTTTATGTGCTGGACTCAGTTGATGTTTTAGTTATTTCTGCTAAACTGGTTTTTTCCTTCTATACTTAAAATTATTTATTATAAGGTATGGCTCACTAGGGAAAAGAAAGAGGAGGGATATGTTCAAAAATTAAGGTAATAAAAGTCAAAACATATCAATTAAAAAATATAATTGCATTTACAAAGCATATCTGCATTTATGGATGATTTAACAGCAGCAAACATCTATTAAGTGCCTATATGTATAAGGCATTGTGATAGTCACTAGGAATAATCATCATCATCATTTATATAGATGTGCCTACTATGTGTCAGGCACTATTCTAAGCACTTTACAAATATTATCTTATTTTATGTTTACAATAATATTAAGGCACAGGATAATTATCTTTATAGTTGAAGAAACTGAGGCAAACAGAGCTTAAATCATTTAACCCAAAGTTATAGCTAGATAAGTGTTTTAAAGGCATAGTTAAATTTAGGCCTTCTACACTCCAGGCCTAGTACTCTATCCATTGTACCAACTGGTTGCCAAATAGAGCCAAAACAGCATTTGCCTTAAAGAAGCTTAGATTCTACTAGGGACTTACTACATGTACAAGGATAATTCAGCCCCAAGTACATTACAGACTCATACCAAGTAATTTTAGGAGGAAAGAAGGGTTAACAGATAATAATCAGAAAAGGTCTTTTACAGGAGTTGGCACTTGAGCTATCCCAAAGAAAGTAAAGAATGAAACAAATCATTATCTTCCTATTGGTATAATAGATTCACTTGATTTCCTCCATGCTTGGAATTTTGTCCTGCTTTAAATCTGCCTAGTTCAAATCCTTCCTTCAAATCCAGCTAAAATTCCACTTCTACAGGAAACCTTTCCCAATCCCTTTTAATTCTAGTGCCTTGCCTCTGTTGATTATCTCCAATTCATCCCGTCTCTAGCTTGTTTATACACAGCTGTTAGCATGTTGTCTCCTCCATTAGACTGCAAATTCTCTGAGAAAGAAGGCTATCTTTAACCTTTATTTTGTACCCCGATTAGTCCCTGGCACATAGTAGGTCCTTAACAAATGTTTACTGACTGAGATATCTGAAGAAAGACAGATTGAGACCCAAACATCATCTAGAACCTTCCTTTGTAAAGATACTAAATAGTTGTTGGAATAAGAAAGGATAAACACGAGGGAGGGGGAGAGAGAGGGACTTAGAAATGTCCTTGAGGTAAATCCCTTTTCACAAAAGGATTAGTTAATAAGATAAGACATTATTACCTATATGGAGGTGAGCTTTCCTCCTTCCCCACCTCCAATTTTTTTTTATATTAGATATCACATGGATTTTGCTTTCTTTTATATTGCAGCCCTCAAATGTAGTGACACTACTTTCCAACGCCCAGTTTCCTTTTAGTTATGAAATAGGAAAGACACTCCAACACATGTGGACTGGCTGATAAGATAAACTAGTTATTCATTCTGAAAGTGCTAAGATAGCATGATGTCTAGGCCTGTGTTTCATTCAGACAGACTCAGAAGTGGAATTCAATCTCTTTTCTCAATGTCTCCAAGAAAGAGCCAGACATAAAATGAATCACAGAAATAATGGGGAAAGAGTAGGGGGCAGAGAGGAAGTACCTGTGCTATCTATATTGGTATATTTCTAAGACCATTTTCCTTCCCCCACTCCAAGAAATCATTTGAAGTCTATTTCCTTGAGTTCTTACCTCATTACTTTAATGATCCCTAAGATGAGGATGATCTGAATTATTGAAAAAGAAAAAAATAAAGCATAGAAATGTAACAACAATTCTTCCTTTCCATATACTCCTAGGGCCTCATATAAGATATATTAAATATTTGTCTTCCAATCAGGAGGACATAATTTTTCTGTTTATCTTTCTATCAGATGAAATATTGTTCATGTTGAAATGATTTGGCTTTTGGAATCACCCTTAGTCCATAATGAACAGAAGCCCCCTCCTCCATTGGAACATCACTATCCTGTAGCTAAATAACTTTCTGAACAGTAATAACATTCATGATTCTGATGCTGAAATAAAAGTAATCAAATCTAATGCTTCACAGCACTAAATAATCATCTCAAAGTCCAAAACTCTCTCCTATTTAAAGAATGGCTGTGTGGAGCTTGAACTGCCTATTGTGAGATACCTGGTCTCATGGATCTAGAATTGCCAACAAGAAAAATGAAGAAAATACGGATTCCTTTGTTATCCATCTAGTTAGTAGGTCTAGAAAAGTTTAGAAACCCAGTCTTCTATTCTGGAATTCAGGGTTTCCAATATGTCATACTGCTTCTTTCTTCAGAGGCCTATGATATGTCCTCATTCAGAGACAATCCCAGACAGAATTTAGTTGTTTCCAATGGCGGAATATCTATGTGATGATTCCATTGTGTGTGGTTTGGGAAACATCAGCTTTGTTCAGAGCAGACTGAGTTGTATATGAATGCTCTGAGTACTGATGAGCATACTTCAGGGGGTTTTATTTTATTTTTTCCAAAGTCTGGGAAAGCAAAGTATACTTAATATGTTATTCTAACATTTTTTATGTTTTGTTTTGTTTTAATTTAGTTTAGTTTAGTTAGGAGAGGGGTTCTTTTTTTGGCCCAGAACTGTTATTCCAGCTGTATGGGGAAGACCTGATAAAGAATCTTTCTTGAAAGATGCATTTGTTATTCAGTCATTTTTTTTCAGGTATGTCCAACTCTTTGTGGACTCCTTTGTGGAATATTTGAGAGATTAAAAAAAAAAACTAATAGGGCAGGTTAAGTTTTTGCTTTTAAACCAGCTATTTTAGCTCAAGGCAACTAGATAGTGCAGTGGATAAAATGATGGGCCTGGAGTCAGGAAGAGATATCTTTGTGAGTTCAAATAGGGCCTCAGTTACTCACTAGTTCTGTGACCCTGGGCAAGTCACTTAACCTGTTGCCTCAGTTTCCTCATCTGTTGAATGAACTGGAGAATGGAATTGCAAACCACTCCGGTATCTTTGGCAAGAAAATCCCAAATGGAGTCATGAAGTCAGACATAACTAAACAGCAATAACTTTGGTTTACTTTGCATTTTACATAGAGACGTTGCTCTCATGATCAGTCAGAAAGAAGGAACCAAACTTTATAATACCATAAGTTAATATAAACAAAAATGAAACCTTATATCTTTGTTCAGAGCTTCTGAACCATCTAAAAACTGCTCTGACATGATCTTTTCTAGGTTTTTATCCTCATCAGGGCTTCTTAATTTTTTTCCATTTTTAATCCCTTTTTGTTCAAGAAATTTTTACATGACCTGGATATATAAAATATATTTACAAATTAAACATTTACTGATAGTAAAGCATAATTCCATGACCCCTCCATTGAGTTACAACTCCTCATACAAGGTTGAAAAGCACAGTTTAGGAAACCGGAGTCTACATGCTCACAGCAATGAGTGACCACAGGAGTGAGCCTTCCAACCTTAGATTCTAACCATCTAGTCCAGCCCGTATCTGCATAAGAAACTCCTCTTGAGGGAATGTCCCAACTAATTGGGGAATAACTGAACAAACTGATATATGAATGTAATGTGATATATGAATGGAATTTCTTATAGCACTATTATTGTTCTATAAGAAATGATAAGCAGGTAGATTTCAGAAAAACCTGGAAAGACTTACATAAACTGATACTGAGAGAAGCAAGCAAAATCAGAAGACCATTGTACACCAATACTATGTGATGACCAACTATGATAGACTTAGCTCTTTTCAGCAAAACAATCTAAGACAGTTCCAAAAGACTCACAACAGAAAATGCTATTCATATTCAGGGAAAGAATTAGAAATCTGAATGCAAATTGAAGCATATTATTTTCACTTTTTCTGTTTTGGGTTTTTTCCCCTTTGTGGTTTTTCCCTTTTGTTCTGTTACTTTTTTCAAAACATGACTAATGTGGAAATATGTTTAACATGATTTACATATATAACCTATATCAAATTGCTTGCCCTCTTGGGGAGGGAGGAGTAAGGAAAGAAAAGAGGGAGAAAAACTTGGAACTTGTAAAGAATGAATGTTGAAAACTATCTTTATATGTAATTGGAAAAATAAAATATTATTTACAATAAAAAAGGAAAAAAAACTCCTTTAGAACATACTGGATAAATGATCTTTTAGTCTTTTTTTTAAAAAAAGATCTCCATTAAGAAGGGAATCTGCTCCTTCCTGAGGTAGCACATTCCATCTTAGCATTCTCTAATCCTGAGAAAATATTTCCAGCTTCAAGTTTAAATCTTCCTCTTTGCAACTCCTATCCATTGCTCCTAGATCTTGCTCTGGCGAAAGCAGAACAGACTTTATTCCATGTTATTACACTTGACATTCTTCAGGATATCTCTTGAGCCCCTCCCTGCCTCTTCTTCTCCAAGCTAATCACCCCCAGTTTCTTCAACTGATCCTTGTATGACAGAATTCTGGGCCTTCATTATCATGGTGACATTCTGCTGCTCCATCTTGTCAATGTCTTTTCTATAATGTGGTATCCAGACCAGACACAAGCTTCTAACTGTGGTCTGACTGGGCAGAATATAGAGGCACTATTATTCACCCAGTTCTGGACTAGGTTCTTTACTGCAGTCAAAAGTTTCATCATCAGTTTGGACTGCCATATCTCACTATTGACTCATATACAATTTGCAGTGTGCTAAAATTCTTAGGTTTTGTTTTTTCAGATAAGTTGCTATTTAGTTGTTCTTCTCCAATCTTGTACCTTCAGGAGCTGATAGATATATATTTTTAAGCCTCAATTTTACATTTTTATTTGTTTACATTTATCTTAGAAAAAATTAGAAATCATGTTAGAAAAGAGTGTCCTAAACATATCCAAAAGTTATTTAGAACCTAGGAAACAGATAGTACAACCTATAGAAATGATCATTGAATAATGAATTATATTGTTGTCATTCAACCTTTGTTTTCATAGAGGACCAGTGATATCCTAAGTGATGTCTTGACCCAAGTGTGTGAATTGGATTTAATTGGGCAAAGTCATCAGCCTCACTCTCTCTTCCAGAGTCATCAAAGTCCAGATGCAGGCAAAAGTCAAGACTACTGGCAATGGACTAAGATGCAGTGGATGACCTTGGTATCTTTGATGTCTAATCAAGTCCTAAGCTTCCCATAACACCTGCTTCAAATGCTTTTGTGGCAATTGGAACAAATTGTTCTCATCTACCCTTTCTACCAAGAGAAGTCTTCACATGCTTGAGGAACACATCCCCCTAATGGGTTTGAGATATATTGGTTACCTTCAACTTGGTTTAGCCCATATATTCAGACAGTTTTGCTGGGTGATAGAGTGAATAGAGAGCATTGTACCTGAAGGCAGAAAAACTTGAGTTCAAATCCAGTCTTTACTATCTGAATTAGTTTCCTCATCTGTAAAATGGGGATAACCATAGCACCTACTTTCCAGGATTGTTTTGAGAGTCAAATGAGATTACAATAGTAATGCTTTTTGAAAAACTCAAGGCTATATAAATACTAAGCCCATAAATATAGCTAGCTATAAACATATAAATGCTAGCCATTATTAGACACTGCCTTTTATTCTATCTCATAACATATGCCTCTCATTGTGAATCAGTGTGATTATTATGTTTATGTTAGTATTATATTAGTATCTTATTATGATAAGTAATTTAATAGGACATTTTAGAATATTTCTAATATGAGAAATATTGCAATGTTGAAGAGGGGATTCTAGTGCTCAGAAAATAGTTCTTAAGATACAATAAATTATCTAAGTTTTCATTAAAAATTGTGCCTTATACTGAATAGCTTGCTGTCTGGGGGAGGGGATGGGAGGAGGAGAGGGAGAGAGAATTTGGAGCACAGCTTTTTGCAGAGGTGGATGTTGAGGGCTATCTTTGCATATATTTTGAAAATAAAAAGCTATTATTAAAATAAAATTGTGCCTATAAAAACCTGGGTGATAAGTCCTGCAGACAAAATCCAAATAATATGCTTAGCTCTCCTTGCATGAAAGATTACTTCATCTCCTCCCCTTATAAGCAAACAGGCACACAAGGCTCAAAGGATAAACAGATACATTTACAAACTACAGGACATAAAACTTAAACAAGAACTTTTAGAAAATAACATTCTCTAGAGTACCAGCCTTGAAGTCAGAAGGACCTGAGTTCATATCTGGTCTCAGATACTTAACACTTCCTGGCTCTGTGAAAAAAGGAAAGAAAAAAAAAAAGAAAAGAAGAGAAGAGAAGAGAAGAAAAAAGAAGAGAAGAGAAGAGAAGAGAGGAGGAGAGGAGAGGAGAGGAGAGGAGAGGAGAGGAGAGGAGAGGAGAGGAGAGGAGAGGAGAGGAGAGGAGAGGAGAGGAGAGGAGAGGAGAGGAGAGGAGAGGAGAGGAGAGGAATAACATTGTCCTCTCACTGAGGAAGCCTATTTCCCAAAAGTGATTATGAGCCTCGTTAGGTTTCAGCTAAGAGTGCTCAAACTTTCACCTCCATAGAAGTGATCCAATCCAAAACTATCTACAAAGTATTTCTTTTTCCCTTTTGCTTGTTCTGTTTGTCCATTTTCCTACAGGTCCTTTTCAGCTTATAGAAAGTCACAATAGTTAACAAGAATAGCTTATTTCTATAATACCTACTATATTAAAATGCTTTACAAATATTATCTCATTTGATCCTCACCTTAACCTTGGGATGTAGGTTGCTATTATTATCCCCAGTTTACAAATGAGGAGACTGAGGCAGACAGAGCTTAAGGAGCTTGCCCCAGGTAACTCAGCTAATAAGTGAGGCTGGAAATTATGAAATTCCTCCTAGAGCAGTTGGTCAGATTTATTCAAATGACTCTGCTCTGCTCTTAAAACCCCAACAAGAGAATCAGAAGCTATGTATTCCTTCCCTCCCATACCACTGAAACCAGCAGAAATAATTTTAGTTCCTGTAGCTATACCTAAACCTGAACACTCATTTTTTTTAAATGAAGCTCTGATAGCTTCCCAATTGGGAAGATAACAGTACTTACCTCCTAGGGTTGTTGTGAGTATAAAATAAGGATAATATTTGTAAACCAAACCAAACTAAGCCTTGAAATTCCATATTCATGGCATCTAGGATGAGGAGTCTTTCCAGAAATACAAACTGTAACCCATCCATACCTGCTCATCCTTATGTGATTCTTGCCCCTGGTTTTTCAAAGTAGGTCGGCTTGTGGTTCTTCAGGCAATTCTTCATTTCCATTTGACATTTCTAAAAGAGGTAGAGTACAGATTGCCAATCAGTTATTATTCACTTTCACCACATGATCAGCTCTTCTTTTCCTTTTCCCCTCCCTCCATAGGACTTTAATTCACACCTAAAAATGTTGCCATGTATGTATTTTTCTCCCCTCTCAATCTGAACCAGTTCCATCACCCCCAGTCAACCAAGAAGAATAAGAAGAGCTGCTTTATAGAATGTATCACTGGCATTCATACAGAACCACCCTTGAACTGAAGGGATGCAGAAGGGGAAAAGAAAAAATAAATTATGTTCTCTTGATTCCATTTTTTGTCACCATAACAAGACTATTTTAATTTGTCTTTTGAGGATTTCAAGCATGTAAAAGGGTTTTTATATTGTTTTGTTTGGTTTGGTTTTTTTCTTGCTGCAAAACTTTGGTTTTGATTCTGATTTGTTTCTAGAGACTCTGGAGTTGCTGCTACTGATTTCCTAGACTCAAATTCACAGCTCAGGCAAAGCGCTGTCAATTTTCCATTACCTCTGGAGCTGTGAGCTCCTGGCACCTCTTAATCCTTACATTTAACGACATCATGGACCAAAAACAAAAATCAGTATGTCGTTTCCGCCTTTAGTCCCTGGACTTGGAGGGAAACTGAAAGAGGAGGAAAAAATCAGAGGCAATAGCAGGGGAAAAGACAGAGATTTTTGCTCCTTCAATATAAGACCATCTCTGCAGAGTCCCTTTAAGTCAGTAGTTCAAAGGTCTCTCTTTTTCTTCAATTCACTTATTTCTTTCTTATCATTCCTTACTCTAATTCTTCTTTGTGGTTATTTAGATATAAGATTCTGTAATCTCTCCATACTTATCACTTTTTTCTATTGCCCCCTGAATGAGACTCATGATTCTTCATATACTATAATGCTGTATTGAGTAAATATTATAATTATTCTTGCTTTTGACTTATCGCTTATTATATGTTTCATGTTTAAGTGTCAATGGTTTCTTTATAACTGCTTTTTTTTGTTTGTTTCTTTGTAAATGGATAACCATAAGGGACTACAGTAATGATTAGTAAAAGTATGTTCTCTCCCTTGACCCTCCCACACATACCCCAGAGTTGGTCCTGGGATCCAAGAGAAAGATGGAGTGGTAGCCATTTGCCAGCATGGAATCAGGTTGGGGTTGGTGAGTTAACCTAAAAGGGTGATGTGGGTGCTATGACATCATGTCTGAGGGCTACACTCTGTGAATGGGCTAGTTCCATGCATAAGCTATGCTTGTGTAGAATATTTTCATTAAAAATGTATACAGATAGGATTATAAAAAATAAGCCCATCATTGCTGGTACTTTTGGTCACTTTTTAGGTTAAAAAGGTCTGAGTTATTTGGGTTTTTTTGTTTGTTTTTTGGTTTTGCTTACCTCAGTTATCTCTTGAATTAATTCTTAACAACCTCATAATTGTGTCATCTCCAGGACAGAGCTTTTATATGTACACTTAGCCTGGTTCAACTGATTTTTACCTATGTGTTCTCTTTAGCACCATTTCTGTCTCTTCTGTACATATAAATGGGACTGTGATGTTAGAGTTCATCTGTGGTAGCTCCACAGTCCTTGATACTAAAGAATTTATTATGATAATCTTTTTAATCTTTTCTTTTATATATTCATTTTCTTTCTTTAGGCTTCATTTTCATATGACTTTAGAATTACTTTTGATTTGAGCTGAGTCTCTTATCAAGCTTTCTTTAAACTAGTTTTACTTTCCACTGCTTCTGCATTGTGAGGCAATATGGCTCATAACCTTCCACAATCCTTTTCCATGAGATTTTACAAATTAGGTTGTATTATAAATCTGTGTTTCTCTTTGTCTCCAAGTCTTTTCTCTGGGCAAATAAGGAAAGTGTTTTGGTTTTTTTGTTTGTTTGTTTGTTTGTTTGTTTTTAGAATTTTTTTCCCACAGTATATATGCATGAGTAATTTTTTTATAACATTATCCCTTGTATTCATTTTTCCAAATTATCTCCCCCCCCCTCCACTCCCTCCCCCCGATGACAGGAAATCCCATACATTTTACATGTGTTACAGTATAACCTAGATACAATATATGTGTGTAAATACCATTTTCTTGTTGCACATTAAGTATTGGATTCCGAAGGTATAAGTAACCTGGGTAGATAGACAGTAGTGCTAACAATTTACATTCATTTCCCAGTGTTCCTTCTCTGGGTGCAGTTATTTCTGTCCATCATTGATCAACTGGAAGTGAGTTGAATCTTCTTTACGTAGAAGATATCCACTTCCATCAGAATACATCTTCATACAGCATTGAAGTGTGCAGTGATCTTCTGGTTCTATTCATTTCACTCAGTATCAGTTCATGTAAGTCTTTCCAAACCTCTCTGTATTCATCCTGCTGGTCATTTCTTACAGAGCAATAATATTCCATAACCTTCATCTACCATAATTTACCCAACCATTCTCCAATTGAAGGACATCCATTCATCTTCCAGTTTCTAGCCACTACAAAAAGGGCTGCCACAAACATTTTGGCACATACAGGTCCCTTTCTGCTCTTTAGTATTTCTTTGGGACATAAGCCCAGTAGTAGCACTGCTGGGTCAAAGGGTATGCACAGTTTGATAACTTTTGGGGCATAGTTCCAAATTGCTCTCCAGAATGGTTGGATTCTTTCACAACTTCACCAACAATGTATCAGTGTCCCAGTTTTCCCACATCCCCTCCAACATTCATTGTTATTTGTTCCTGTCATCTTTGCCAATCTGACAGGTGTGGAGTAGTATCTCAGAGTTGTCTTAATTTGCATTTCTCTGATCAGTAGTGATTTGGAACACTCGGAAAGTGTTTGTTAACTAAAGCACTCTTTAAGTTCTTTTAATTCTCCTTATTATGGCAACTGATTTTTATCCATTCAACTTCTATATGAAATTATTATAAGCAATGTTTACATACTTCCATCCATGTCCTGTTGTTTTGGCATTAATAATTTGTTTAAAAAGATCAAGATGGAATTGTTTTACTTGGATACCATACCTTTCACTCATTTTTATTCTTCTAGATTTGTATGAATTTTTAGCTTTTATTCTAACAAATTAGTAATCTGATTATATTTGCAATTGATTTAGGAATAATTCCCATATCAAAAGTAAGAGTCTTATTTATTTTTTAAAAAATAAAGTATGTTTTTGTGATGCTATGTAATTTTCACTAAGACCAATATATTCAAGTTCTGTTTTCAAAAATATATACATTTATGATATATATATACTATAAGTCTTTGATTTCTATCATTCCTTATTTCTAATCCATATATTAAAAAAAATTTTCTAATCCATATTTTCTTTTTATTTTTTCCCCTGAGGCTGGGGTTAAGTGGCTTGCCCAGGGTCACACAGCTAGGAAGTGTTAAGTGTCTGAGACCAGATTTGAACTGGGGTCATCCTGAATTCAGGGTTGGTGCTCTATCCACTGCACCACCTAGCTGCCCTCTAATCCATATTTTCAAACAGATTTTTCAGTAGGCTCATTTATTCTTACTTTTGCACTGATATAACTGAGCGTGAAAAATGTGTGTTCATTTAATCTAGAGAAACTTAATGAGTTCTTCACAAAAATTTTTCTATGTCTTCATCTGCAAACAATGTTGGTACATAAGGTAGAATTATTTTTATAAATTTCTAAAACTTTTGATTATCTAAAATTCAAGCAATGTAAACGATTTGGGGAAATAATAAGAAGGAAGTATTTAAAGTACTATCCCAAATGACTCATTTTCTTCTATTTTGTTAGTAAAATGATTTTGTTACTTATTTAACATACTTAAATATCTTTGAAAACTTTACTTAAATGTAATTTTAAACTGACACGTTCTTCTCAGTCAAGATATGCAAAGGATTTCTTAAGGGAAAATCTTGAAAGAGGAGCAATTTTTACTCTATGAGGTCTGTATAACATTTGGGAAGATTAGATTTATGTGGTCTTTAGAATTACTCTTGTTAAAAGTAATATATAAAATGACAAATGCTGCAAGAGATGTGGAAAAATTGAGATTCTAATGCACTGTTGGTGGAATTGTGAACTGATTCAACCATTCTGGAAAGCAAACTAGGCCCAAAGAGTTTTAAAATTGTGCAGTCTTTGATCTAGCCATATCATTATTATGTCTGTGTCCCAGAGATAAAAAGGGGGGAATGGACCAATTTGTACAAAATTTATGGCAGTTTTTTTTGTGATGACAAAGAATTGAAAATTGAGAGGATTCCCACTAATTGGAATAGCATTGTGCTATAAGAAATAATCAACAGAATGCTTTCAGAAAAACCTAATACTTATATGAACTGACGCAAAGTGAAGTAAGCAGAATCAGAGGAATATTGTGCATGGTAACAGCAATATCGTAAGCATGATCAACTGTTAAAGATTTAGCTACTGTGATCAAAACAGTGATCCATCACAATTTCAAAGGACCCAAGATAAAAAAATGCTTTCCACCTCCAGTGATATAACTGGGGGAATGTGCAGAATATAGATTTTTTTTAATCTTCATTTTTCTTGGGACTTCATTTTTTATTTGTGTTTTCTTTTGAAATATGACTAATATGGAAACGTTTTTCATAACTGCACATGTATAATTTATATCAAATTTCTTGCCTTCTCAAAGAGAGAGAGGGGAAGAAAGGGAAGGAGGGAAAAGAATTTGGAACTCAAAAAAAAGATTAAAAAGAAAAAAACAAAGATTAAAATTTTTTTATATGTAACTGAAAAAAAATTTTAATTTTTTTTAGAAATTAGTCTTTGTAATTTTCAGATGAAGAAATTGAAACTATTTCTAGTCATATGAAAAGATGCTCTAAATCACTATTGGTCAGAGAAATGCAAATTCAACTCTGAGATATTACTACACATCTCTCAAATTGGTTAAGATAACAGGAAAAGATAATGATGAATATTGGAGGGAATGTGGGAAAACTGGGACACTAATACATTGTTGATGTAATAATAAACTGATCCAACCATTCTGGAGAGCAATTTGGAACTATGCTCAAAGGGCTATCAAACTGTGCATACTCTTTGATCCAGCAGTGTTTCTATTGAGCTTGTATCCCAAAGAGATCATAAAGGAGGGAAAGGGACCCACATGTGCAAAAATGTTTGTGGCAGCCCTTTTTGTAGTGGCAAGAAACTGGAAACTGAAGGATGTCCATGAGCTGGAGAATGGATAAATAATTTATGGTATATGAATGTTATGGGATATTATTGTTCTATAAGAAATGATCATCAGGATGAATACAGAGAGGCCTGGAGAGACTTACATGAACTGATGCTGAATGAAATGAGCAGAACCAGGAGACCATTGTATACAGCAACAGCAAGATTATACAATGATTAATTCTGATGGATGTGGCTCTCTTCAACAATGAGATGATTCAGATCAGTTCCAATAATCTTGTGATGAAGAGAGCCACATACACCCAGAAAGAGGACTGTGGGGACTGAGTATGGATCACAACATAGCATTCTCACTCTTTTTGTGGTTGGTTGCATTTTGTTTTCTTTCTTATTCTTTTTTCCTTTTTGATCTGATTTTTCTTGTACAACAAGATAATCGTATAAATATATATACATATATTGGATTTAACACATAATTTTACTGTGTTTAACATATATTGGGTTACTTATCATCTGGGGGAGGAGATAGAGGGAAGGAGAGGAATATTTGGAACACAAGGTTTTGCAAGGGTCGATGTTGAAAAATTATCTATGCATATGCTTTGAAAATAAAAGGCTTTAATTTAAAAAAAAAGAAAGTAGTCTTTGTCACAAGCGAATATTCTATTGAGGCAAAGAGCAGAACTAACTGTAAAGACAAAAAATTAAATTAAAGAAAAAAGAAAGTATAATTTAGTTTTCTGGGTTATTGACGGTGGTTGGAATGTTCCCATTTGCTCATTTTAAAATTAAATAACTAGTAATTAAAACTTTTCAATGAGATTGTGTAATGAGTTAATTCAACAATTTGGATTATTACAGCTAATGATCACTACATCTGGATCCTGAGATGTTTTCAATTTAGCAGCTTGAAGAGAAGTAAAATCCCTATGGGAAAGACAAATGTGCTTCTGTTAAAGATGTTACTGTTTCAATGCTTCCATTAAATCATCTCCCAGATACCACAGTAGTAGTCATGGTTCAGAAAGAAGTCCATTTTTTTGTTTATCTTTGAAGCCATTGGAGATTTTCCAAAGAAATGTCCCCTCCTTTCCATTCCCACTAATACCATGAGTTCAGCCTTCCTTATGCCTACTACTTACCATCTCTATTCTTTTTTTTCCCCCTTCCAATCTATCCTGAAAAGTTGTTTTCTAAAGCACAGAACTAATCTAATTATGTCACCCTTCTGTTAAGGGACATTTAATGGCTCCCCATGGCCCAGCAAACTGAGTGTTTGCTTAGGTTAACGTCTTAGGTTAGTGTCCCAGATCCTCTATGATCTGTATCCACCTTCTCCCTCACTTCCTCATACACCTCATTCTCCACTACAGGTTATTGTCGGCTATTGAACTCTTACAATGACCACTTTATCTAACATCCCTACCAGGATTTTCCCTTCACAAAGCTCTCATGTAGGCGCCATTTGTCCTCAGTGCCCTTCACCTCCTGCTTCTGAGGAACAGAACAGTCAGTTTCCTCCTCTTCCTCCTCCCTTAAAGTAGAGAATTCCTCCTTTCTCAGAGGTGATTGATCTAACAACAGTATTCACACTGAGGTGTTAGTGACTTTTACAGTGGGAGTGGCTGGAAGCTACATTTATAGGAATCTGGGGGAAATGATGCTTAATCTAAAGATCTCATGGCACCAGGATGGTAACAGGATTGGAGGGGGAATTTATTTGGTGGATACAAGAACTCCTCAAATCATACTATGTTAATGATCAATTACTTCCACTTATAAAGATAATTCTGTTCACTCATTTGCCTAAACTCACTAAGAAAAAAGAATTTAGCTCAATGGGGAAAGAACTAGTTTTAGAGTCAGAGTGATTGTTGTTAAGTTATTTTCCAGTTGTATCATACACTGCATGACCCTGTTTATGCTTTTCTTGGTGAAGATACTGGAATAGTTTGCCATTTCCTTCTCCAGCCCATTTGGTAAATAAGGAAACTGATTGCCTAGAATCACACAACTAAATAAGCATCTGAGGCCAGATTTGAACTCAGAAAGATGAGTCTTCCTAACTTAAACTCAGAGTTCTAATTTTCATTCTGCTACTTACAACCTCTGTGATCTTGGGCAAATCAGTGAACATCTGAGGGCCTCAGTGTACACATCTGTCAAAGGAGGGGGTTGGACTAGTGATCATCAAAGTTCCATCCAGCTCTAAATTCTAGAAATCTATGGTTTGCATCTGGCTCATTCTATTTCTTTGTGGTTTGAAGTCAGGAGGTAGGGACCATAAATGTCATTTCTTTAGTTTGGATTATTGTTGAAATGCAGATGTTCAAGCTTTACAAAATATAATGAGCAATATATATGTGAGTATTAGTATTTATCAGTCTTTTGTATTCTGTTACAGATAAATTTCAGGGAGTCTATCAAAATAGGTTTTGTTAGAGAGTGATCTAAAGGACACCAGATTGTTGAGGAAAGGAGGTAGCTTAAAACTGGGAGACTGAAATCCAATTTGTAATTGCATATATTTTCTTGGGAAGGGGTCATGAGATCATAGAACAATTAATTTTAATATATATATTTTTTACTGTATTTCACTTTGTAAGATAAGGGGATTGTATTAGATGATGTTTGATTGTTGAGTTAGGAGGGGGTTTATCCCAACTATGTGAAGATTTTCCCAGTGGAATGGACTGATGAGAACAATTTGTTCCAATGGCCATGAAGGCAGTGGAAGCAAGTATTACTGAATGCTTAGAGTTTGGTCAAACCTCAAAGATACTAGGGTCATCCACTGCATTGGGTCCATCAATTGTTGTTTTGTCTTTTGTCTTGCCACTGGATGTAACTCTGGGAGAGAGAATGAGCCTGAAGATTTTGTGCAACTCCGCTTCCCTTATATCCAATTTACACATGAGTCAAGACTGGTGTCACTGATGTCACTGGTTCACTTCAAAAAGAAAGGACTGATGACAGCAACTTTGATCCCAATATCATTATGACTGCAGTGATGTTTGCTAATTCCAAAAAGTTCCTTCCCTCTCATTCACCTCCCTGCAGTGTTCTAGGTTTTAAAAAAATACAAATTAAAAATGCCTCAAAAAGGACAAATTTTAAAATCAATAAAAGGAACTGTTCTTTCAGCACCACACCTGCCTATTACATTTCAAATGCCTGCATGCAGGAAAGGTGGAGGCTGGATAGCTTTTTCTTCAGCTGGGTCCACTGCTTGAGAAGAAAATCTTTAGTGTATTCAGAATTTTCCATTTCAAATGGTAATGGCTTCACACACTGCTAATCAGGGCTGCGAGTTGTTTCCAAATCATTACATTATAATGCTTTGACTGAATCAAGGCTGTGTGATGAATGCATTTTGGCCTTGGCTCTCAAGGTCTGACAGTCAGGATGAGGCACTGCACAGCCCTCACAGGGTGAGCATCTTACTTTGACTTTCAAAATTAATTCTAGGGAGCATTCATGCTCTATTCAAAGTGGACATCAAGGATTTATACTTTAATTAATCCAGTCATTCCTATCATCTCCTCCATATGCAAAGCAAATTAATACTTTGACTCATATATGTCTGTGTCTCATGGATTATCATGCTACCCATAAGGATGCCCAAAGCCAGAGAATGCCTGCAACTGCAATAACTGGAAAAGAAAGATTTAAGAGATACTAGAAAAGAGCATTATCTGATTAAATATAAAGCCTCTCTTGATCTCACACTCCTGATGATCTAGACAGCAGGCTATAGGCTAAGGGAAAACAAAACCAGAGAAGGCTAGTAGTGTTGATGGAGCCCACGGCTTTTTAAGAGCTAAGGTAGTCCGTGATAATTTAGAGAGTAGTTAAGGGCCAAAAGGAGGAACTTTACATTGTCAATAGAGAGACAGAATTAGAATAAAAAAGCACTATTTTCAAAGTTTTGCCTCTGACACATAGAGGCTGTACGAGCCAGGAAAAATCATTTAACTTCTAGGTTAACCTCCAAAAATTTTCTAAAACTATGAGTTTGGAGAGCAGATGATCATAAAAGGAGTCACTTCACTGGAGTTCCCTATACTAATCACAATGTAAGTCCGATCCCAACAAAATGCTATATATAAACTATTTAGGTATATAAATAAAGTCAGTCTTCAACATTTACACATTTGATTTTCATATCTTCAAACATTCACATGATATTCTTAATAATCTCATTTTTATTTTCACTTTGGCAACAATGCACATTTACATATAGGCACAGTGCAGAAAAATGAGAGGTGCCATGTATGCAAAGTTTCTGGAGTGGATGATATTCTACTAGGTGTTTCACTGGTCTTGTTCACCCTACTGTTGTAAAGAGTTACCCATGCATTTGGAGTATTGGCCTTGCCAATTTTGTCTCCCAATAGTAGTAACTAAAGTCTTAGCACCCTTTATCTTGGTTTTCAGAGAAAGCCAAGGGAAAGAAGTTTATAGCAGCATAGCATCGTGTGAAATCAATGTGGTTTTAGTATTATTGCTATTCATTGAGATATTAGCACAAGAAGTCACAGAATTCTAGGGAATTATAATGAAGAGGAAATGTTTTGCATGTTACCAATTTTATTTTGTGTACTGCATGTGTTTACTGTATTAGGAAAATATGTTATCAGAATTAATGTTTTGTTATAAAAATTATATGTAGAAATAGTATTATTATGTAGTACTATATATATTTTCAGCAATTTCTAGAGAAAGATTACAATTGTTGGTGGTTGTGGGAACCTAACCATTTATTTCCCAATATATCAAGATTCATATTTTCTTACTTTTGTATTGTTTTCTAGGAAAGTTACTCCCTCAAAAATGAAGGATTGACTACAAGTATAAAACAAATATAAACTGTTTATATTTTATTCTTATTTAAAATGTTTTTGTCTAAATTTTGTAATAAAATTATTTAAATAAAATATTTCATATTTTATTTATTTTTGAAATAGGACATATAAATAAAAAAATACATAGAAAAAAATATAAGAAAAGTGCTATATAAGCCAGAATAAGCAGAGGTCATGACATTCAGATATGTAAAACAGGCCCTGTTTTGGAGAGCTCAAATGAGGATGGAGGACAGAAAGAAGAAGCAGGATTCAGATAGAGAAGGACTCTAAAAGAGGATAAAAGAAAGAATGAAGTGGAAGAGCCATAGAAAGGAAAGGGGTGATCAAAACTTTCCAGATGGAGAAAACATGTCAAAGCAAAATAGAAAGTAAAGGATAATCTGGAAAAAGTCAGCAGAGAACCAGGCAAAGAATCAGAGACTGGAACATAAAGGGCCTGGGCAAGAGAAGGTATGATACTGGGCAATGGGAACCCCAATGATAGAAGGACTGGGCTACAAGGACCAGAATGCTTTCTAAGGATACTGAACATGCAGGTCAAAATGCTGGCAGAGAACCTGAACCTAAAGGAATCATCATCCAGACACTGAGAGACTAAATAAATCCTATTAGGGAACAGGCAAGAAGGGCCCAATGTCAGTCACAAAAGTAGCTACAGAATGAAAGTTGAAAAAAAGGAAATTTGCCTGTCAGAATCTAGAAATTCCTTCAAAACCAGAACTGGGTTACTTTTCCTTCTGCATCTCCAGCATGTTAGCCTTATGTCTGGCAAACATTGATACTTAATAAGTAGAAGGTTGTTTTGTGCTTTTGGTTGATTGATTAATAAGTATTGGATGCTGAGGCACAAAATAGCATTGTAGAGAGGGCTGTGTGTTAGCCAAATCTGAATACTGAACCAAGGCCTGATGGTTCCATTTTTCCCATCTGCTCCCTTGATTAAGAAGCAAGCATGTGTGAATAAGACAGGCCAAAGATCAATGAAGTGATACTAAAGAGAAATAGAAGATGAGCAATTCATAAATGGTCAAAAACAATTTTCAGATGAAGAAATTGAAACCATTTCTAATCATATGAAAAAGTGCTCTAAATCACTATTGATCAGAGAAATGCAAATTAAGACAACTCTGAGGTGCCACTGCACACTTCTCAGATTCACTAAGATGACAGGAAAAGATAATGATGAATGTTGGAGGGGATGTGGGAAAACTGGGACACTGATGCATTGTTGGTGGAGTTGTGAAAGAATCCAACCATTCTGGAGAGCAATCTGGAATTATGCTCAAAAAGTTATCAAAATGTGCATATCCTTTGATCCAGCAGTGTTTCTACTGGGATTACATCCCAAAGAGATCTTAAAGGAGGGAAAGGGACCCACATGTGCAAGAATGTTTGTGGCAGCCCTTTTTGTAGTGGCCAGAAACTGGAAACTGAGTGGATGCCCATCAATTGGAGAATGGTTGGGTAAATTATGGTATATGATTGTTATGGAATATTATTGTTCTATAAGAAATGACCAGCAGGATGATTTCAGAGAGGCTTGGAGAGACTTGCATGAACTGATGCTGAGTGAAATGAGCAAAACCAGTGTATACTTCAACAACAAGACTATTCGATGATCAATTCTGATGGACGTGGGTCTTTTCAACAATGAGATGATTCAGGCCAGTTCCAATGATCTTATGATGATGAGAGCCATCTACATCCAAAGAGAGGTCTGTGAAACTGAGAGTGGATCGATCATAACATATCATTTTCACTTCTTTTGCTGTTGTTCACTTGAATTTTATTTTCTTTCTCATTTTTTCCTTTTTGATCTAATTTTTTGTACAGCAAAATAGTTTTGTAAATATGTATGCCTATATTAGATTCACACATATTTTTACCATGTTTAACATATATTGGATTATTTACCATCTGGGGAGGGAGTGGGGGGAGGAGGGGTGAATTGGAACACAAAGTTTTGCAAAGGTCAATGGTGAAAAATTATCCTTCCACATGTTTTGAAAATAAAAAGCTTCAATTAAAAAAAAGAATTGGGGATAAGATAAGAAATAGGATCTGCTCCCTTAAGATATGATAATAAGGGCTATAGCCTCGACTGGCCACAAATTCACCTTCTTGTTAAATTTTCATGTGAAGGAGTTGAGATGACTTAGCCCTCAACTTCTAATACAAATCACAGGACATGTTTGGAATATGAATGCTTACTGTAAACCGATTGTTGTGAGTCATTGCACAAGGAGGGCAAACTGTCTCGCCAGAATAATTTTTTTTTTTTTTTAAGAATCAGCTCACTTAAATACTGGAATAATATGATGAGACATGTTAGTCCTTAGCAGAGTGAAAAAGAAATTAACTATGCTTGGGAAGTACTCATACTATGAAAGATATCTTTTCTTCTTTTAGACCACCAAAAGTCTAAAGTAAACACCTTAATTCGTGATCTCTGCTGGGGAACCAAATTAACTCTGACAGAAACTCAGAGACAAAATGATCAGTGATACCAGATCACAGCACTGACTTACTTAGTCAAATGTATAATTACAGACAGAACCAAAGGAAGTAGAATGAATATGTGTGTGTGTGTGTGTGTGTGTGTGTGTGTGTGTGTGTGTATGTGTGTGTGAGTGTGTATGTGAGTGACTGACTGTACATGGAGAGGAGTCAGTGATGTAGTGGAGAAGGTGACCTGATTTTGAGACCTGCTTCTGACACATTAGCTTTGTGACCCCTAGACAAGTCATTTAACACATCAATGTCCCAGTGAACTCTCTAAAAGGAAACAGAAGAAATGCTGATCTGCATTGATAGAATAGTTAGACATGATTGAAAAACAACAATTCGTTTGTTTGATGCAATCTAATCAGCAATATTCTGGCACAGAAACCAAAAAATTCCATAAATTGTCAGTCATCCCAAAATCCAACAAAAATATGGGAAAAAACCCAAGAGAAAAATTCAGTGATATCAGAGATGACAGAAACATAGTTACCTGTAAGGTACTTTGCAAACATGAAGAGGCAAATAAATATGAGCAACTATTACTGTAGCTGTCACCACCATTCCTATTATTGCTTATTATTTATTATTATTATTAGAAAAATCCTCTGAAGTTTCCAATAAAAACATATCTCCTGGCAGCCCTCATGGTATTCAACAATTATGACAATGGGTACTATCTCAGAGATTTGCATAAAAAATAGACATGTGGGCAGGAACATCAGGAAAGAGTATAAGTGAAAATCCTTGGTGCTGTTGATTCAGTGCAAAGTAATTTGTTCTGATATCAACTATCAGACAACCAGGAAAAAGAAGCAGACAAACTATAAGCAGAGCAATCATTCAGAAAAGTATCCTAAGTTTAGAGTTGGAAGATAATTTAGTGGTCCTGAAATCCAAACCCCTCATTTTACTAACAAGGGACATGAGATACAAGAAAGAAATAACTTACCCAAGTTGTTAGGCTTCAAGGATGGGATTTGAATCCAAATCCTCTGACACCAAAGGGAGGAAGGGAGGGAGGGAAAGAGAGAGGAAGGGGTCATTGATAGAAGTTTATTGATAAAAAGAAAGGGCTGACGCTGGGCAAGTCATTTAACCCTGATTGCCTTGCAAAAAAAAAAAAAAGCCCCCATATACATCAAAATAGTATAGCAGTATATTTTGTAATAGCAAAGGGACTGGAAATAAAATTGATCTTCATAGATGGGGAAATAACCAAACAAATTCTATTGGGTGAATAAAATGGGATATCATCGTGCTATAAGAAATGATGAGTAGGGGCAGCTAGGTGGCGCAGTGGATAGAGCACCAGCCCTGAATTCAGGAGGACCCGAGTTCAAATCTGATCTCAGATACTTAACACTTCCTAGATGTGTGACCCTGGGCAAGTCACTTAACCCCAGCCTCAGGGGGAAAAAAAAATGATGAATATAGAAAAACAGTGAAAGACATGAATTGATGGAATGTTAAACAGAGTAAAAAGAATCCCCAACATATATAGTGACTTCAACAAGAGAAATAGAAAGAGTAACCATGAAGAATTGAAAAATAATGTTAGAATGTACAAAGAATAGCTGAATCCCAAAATAAGAAATTTGAGAAAAAAAACTTTTCCTACTCTCTTTCAGGAAGAGGGGGGAATGACCCATTAATGTAGAATGTTATATGTATTGTCGGATTTTTTTTAATATATTAATTCATTTTGTTGACTTTTTCTTTTTTATTCTAATAATTATTTTTTTCATATATGAGATGACTCTCTAGAAAGGGAAGGGGAAAATATTGGGAATTTAAACAATATATAAACAAAAGATATCAATAAAATTTTAACAAAATAGAACTAGTTATGTAGTGATGCATGAGTGTGTGAATGTTTCTTATTTTTTCACTAACCTTGTGGTGATTTAGTAATGGCCTTTAAAAATGAAGAGTTGTATCATTCTTCTCCATGAAAAGATTCTAAGTAGTCAGAACATTATCCAACATTTTATGAACTCCATCCATCTTTGCCTGGATGACCCTGATGGTCATTAATGCCCTACAAGTGAAACAGACAAATTTCCTTTGATTTCTTCCTGTACTGAAAAGCCCTGAACTTTGTCAAAGGGTCACTTGTTTTTACTCTATGGAATTTATCAATTATTAGATGCTGTTTTTGTATTCTCTGGAATCCTCTCAGTGAATCATTAACCCTTTGGGATGTTGGCTTTGGAGGAAAGTATAGACAATAGAGGCTGAGTCAAATATAGTATATTAACTACACATATATCTGTGGCCTTATAATTTCAAATGACTACTTCAGAATGAAAAGACATTAGATTCTAATCTTTTAGCAACAAAGAAGAAAACTGAAAGAAATGTGCATCTTTTCAATTACTTCAGGCTAATTCTGTACAGTATGAACAGAGATTATTGAAAAGTAGAATATTCACAAAACCAGATCTACATGTAGGCACTCAAAGAAACATAATTTTAAATCTACTTTTAGAAGTTTTTTAAGATTAAATTCAGTTGGATGAACTTGTATATCTAAATGACCTCTTTGTTTCTCTCTCTGTCTTCTTCCTCATTCTTATCATTTTTCCTGCTTCTATTTCTCTCTCTCTTTTCTGTGCTAAGTAATAAGCATGCAAAACCAAAAATGAAACAATCCCTACTCATAAAGAGATTATATTTTAGATATGTATGTTTGGCAGGGGATGAATGGGGAAGCATTGGAATCAGCTGATAGAAAATAAAAACAGTGAAAAGTGAATTTATAGATCATACATAAAAATCTTAGAATATCAGAGCTGGAAGGGGACCTTAGGGATTACCTAGTTCAAATCTTAGTTTGCAAATGAGATTGGGACCCAAAGAAGGAAGATGATCTGCCCAATGTCACATAGCTTAAGTAGAGTTGTCTAAACCTAGGACTTCTAAGGGCTCTTTTTACTAATACCATGCTCCTATGAAGAAGGCTTACAAAGCTTCTGAGGAAAAAAACAGTTGGAGAAAAGAAATATAGACTTGTGAGATGTGACTGATGGAAAGAGATGTCAGATTCTTTGGGAGAATTATATTCATTTCAAAGGCTTATGATTGGGAGAAGGGGGAAAGGGACAACAAATAAAGATGGATTCTCTTCTCACCTCTGCCAATTTACTTGTAGGTCAAAACATCACCCTCCTGATGTCATTGGTCCTCTTTGAGAAAGAAGGATGAACAGCTACAGCCTACACTAGAAGGTATCATTAGTTTCCTTCAAAGCTCAATAAAAAAAGCTTTCCCATACATGGAAGCCTTTCTTGACCTCCCCACTTATTAGTAGTACCTCTCCCCCAATCACCTTGTTATTTATTGTGTGTGTGTTTGTGTGTTCACTTGTTTTTACATGTGAGCTCCTTCTGGGTAGTTGCTATTTGATTTATATTTTTGTTTCCCAGCATTTAGTACCGTGCTTGGCTCTAAGGATCAGAAGACTATAGATTTAAAAAGAATTTTTGGGACCATCCCGTTCAACTGCCTCATTTGATACAAGAGGGCTAAAGAAATCAAGTGACTTAGCCCAACTTCACACAGGCAGCACATGGTAGAGATGAGATTGGAATCGGGGTTCTGATTTTGAACACATTGCTCTGTTCATTAATTACTTGATTAACTAACTGACTATGGTTGAGGAGGAGAGAGAAAAACCCTGAAATGGAGGTATCG
The DNA here is from genome assembly GCF_048593235.1 of Sminthopsis crassicaudata. NCBI lineage: Eukaryota > Metazoa > Chordata > Mammalia > Dasyuromorphia > Dasyuridae > Sminthopsis > Sminthopsis crassicaudata. Next base: position 397,124,052 of record NC_133618.1, read on the forward strand.
AGGTCGTTCTGGTCTCGATAAGCTTTCTTTGTTTTCCTTGCTTGTTTTCTAGGATTGATTGGACTCTCTAAATTCCCAGATGTTTTATTATTCTAGGCTCTTCCTTTTCTCAATGACAGCTCCATCTCCAGATGCTAGAATTACACAGTGATTTGACGTTAGGTTACTTGGCTATGGACAAATTAACTTAGCTTGGCAGTGTATTTTTCAGGAACATATACCTAGATGGTGAGGTATTGTCAGAGCTAGTTCCGTGTTTGGAAAGTTCTGAAGGAAAGGGGGGTGAAAAGAGGTGTTAGATTGCCTTTGGAGCCATTGTGCTGACCTCATTGTTGTACACCTGTACACCAGGACAGTCTAATAGCACCATGCTAGTTTTCCATTTGAATAGCCTGAAGGGTGAGGTACTTTGAAATCCCTTATTGAGCCAAACTGCCTACTGCAAAGAGCACAACTCGGACAGCCCAACATAGTAATGTCATTTTGGTCTTCTTCAAGTACGAAAGACAACCAACCAACCAACTTGCTCTCCAATCCCATGTCATTGTTAGATTTAATTAGAAATTTGCAGACAAAGCCAAAATTGTTAAGATTTAACCAATTGACTTGATCCCAAACTTTGGCACTGAGCATAAATGTCAAGAGAACATGCATTGTGAAATCGCATCTTTATAACCTCAATTTCATTCCTTTTCTGAAGCAGTTGGAAGATATAAAAAATAATGATGTCTTATTTTTATTTCCAAATTGGTATTGTTTTGTTTGGGATGACATATGAAAAACAATTTTCCATATATTTGGTCAGTTTCTAATCCCACACTGTGATTTGATGCAGAAAGGCTAACATTTCAGCCTTTACTACCATTCATAAGTGGCTAAATTTGAAGTTTCTCTTGGGTCATCTCAAGATCATCATAACAGCAAAAACCTCCAGTGATAACATACATCCTTCATTCTGTTAGCAATAGCATTTGATTCCATCCCACCATCTGGAAAGAGGTCAGGCAGGCCAGAAGAAAGAGCTTAATATAAACAAAATATGACCCAAAGCCTTTTCCCAGTTTAGTACATAGAACAATTGGTCCAAAAGCCTATTTCTAAATACTTTAATTCCAATCCAAATGTTGAAATAAAATGCTGTACTTAATGCTTTTTCCCTGCTCCCCCAAGTGTTTGAAAGTAACAAAGAAAGCAACAAAAATAAGAATAACATTTATCCTTAATGCCCAGAGAATGAACCCAAGTTTTGGCTTATTTTGACAATTTTTTTTTACTTTTTTCTATATAGAGCTATTGTATAAAAGAATGAGATCAGTTAAGAAACCCTAATATGTGAATATCAATCAAAGAGCTTGTTAGGAGGGAAAAAGTCAGTCAGGAAATTAAAAGAATGAAAACTTATATGATTGTGATTTTATAGAAACATGATCATTTTGATGATTTAAATATTCCATAAACAGATTGTTAGTACAGCACATTTTTCTTATACCATCCCCATTTCTCTGAGCTAGCACAAATACTAAAGGTTATTCTTGCCCAATGGTTAGTTGAAAGCTAGTGAAAAGGATGTGGTCTCCAGCAAAGCTGTGTCTAAGCACGGTCACTGAATTGGTCATTTTAAGAGTTTAATGTAATTTTTTTTGACATCTCATGAGGCAAAATGGTCTCTAGAAAGCATCATTGATTTGGCCCTGGGAGATAATCAGTTGTAAGCCTGGATTTGGAGTCAGAGAAACTGATTCTAACACAAGCTTTGCCATTTACTCCCCGCTTGATTTTGGTCAAGTCATTTAACTTCTTTTGGCCTCTGTTTTCTCATGTGTAAGATAGGATTGGGATGATTTTCTAGATCCCTTCCAATTCTAAATCTGTGACCTAATGAGTGAATTTTTGTGTGTTTGGATTAGATATATAGATGATCCATTATTGATGTCCCCATGGCTGAAAACATTGGATTGATGTTTATTTGATATAAAATCTTTCATCATATAGACATTATCAGAAGAGAAATATCTTTATTGAAGAGGTAATTGGATTCACTCACTGAAGATGTGTTTATTGAATGACCCTGTGTATAAGGCACTGTAGTAAGAAAGTAGGTACTATGCAATAATAACAACAGCAGCAGCAGCAGCAGCATACAAAAAAATAACTAAGAGTTTCAGGCCTCATATTAAGCAATATATGACTAATTGCTATGTGAAAAGTATAGATAATGATTGGAATTCAAAAGACAGGAAAAATCACTTGTATAGAAAAGAGTGAGAAGGATAGTGAAAGAATTAGAAAATATGTCAAGTAAGATTGGTTGAGGTCTTATGGCAGCCATATGAAAGTTGTGTTGTAGAAATATTAGACTTCTTATTCTGACCATTATATCATTTCTCTTCTCTAATGGTAGTAGGCTGCTCCTATGCATATTCTGAAGCATTCTATTTTTTGTTGTTGTTTATTTTATTTTTTATTTATAGACTAAAACATTTTTGTAACATAGTATAATAAAAAGATGATTGAAAATGAAACTGCAAATCTATTATGTACAACTTTCAATTCCTTTTAAATATATAATAAATTTATCATGTAAATTTAAAAAAAATTTTTTCTCTTCCTCTCCCCTGTCCTAGATGGCAACATTAGGCACAAATATATATATATGTATTATATATTCATATTTGTACACATGTATACATATATGTTTGTATGTATATGTGGTTTTTTGTTGTTGTTTTTGGCTGAGGCAATTGGGGTTAAGTGACTTGCCCAGGGTCACACAACTAGGACGTGTTAAGTGTCTGAGACCAGATTTGAACTCAGGTTCTTCTGACTTCAGGACTAGTGCTCTATCCACTGCACCAACTAGCTGCCCCTGTATGTATATGTATTATGTACGCATAAAATCATTCTGAACATACTAGAAAGATAGATAAATGGAACATAGTAGACATGCAATTTATACCAGCAAATATTTATATATTATATTTATTTTTCTATATTTTGTATTATATGCTATATCTATTTATTTTATATTCATGGTAACCTTGTATTTGACAAGCAAAAAGACAAGATTTTGAGATAAGAATTTATTATTTGGCAAAAATTACTAGTAAAACCAGAAAACAGAATCACAGAAATTGGGCACAGACCAATATCTTATACCATTTACCAAGATAACGGTCAAAATGGATATATGACCTAGATATAAAGAGAGAGATTACAAGAAAATTGGAAGAATATGGAACATATTGCATTCTCTGATACATTCTAAGGATTCCCAGGCTTTGCCATTGGTCCAAGGAGAGCCTGGGGATCTCCAGTTTCTCATCTGGGCCTCAGCTTTCTTATCTACGCTCTTTCCTGATTACAGTGTGAACTTCTAAGCAGTGGTCCTCAAACTTTTTAAATAGGGGCCAGCTCACTGTCCCTCAGACTGTGGGAGGGCCGGACTAGAGTAAAAACAAAACCTCACACTCTCTGCCCCTCAGCCCATTTGCCTTAACCCTGCGGCTGCTTAAACATCCTCAGCTGGCCCCATCTGGCTCACGGGCTGTAGTTTGAGAACCCCTGTTCTAAAGAATAAGGAATATTTTCTTTTTCTATGTATATCTCTTGTACCTAGCACCATGTTTGGCCCATAGTAAGCAGTTCCTTAGTACACTTTTATTCATTGGTTTTAGCTTGCAAGGGTAAAACTAAGAGAAACATAGAGATAAAGGCAATGTAGAAAGAGAGGCAAAATTTGGCTCAATATAAAGAGTAATTTCCTAGGGTTAGAGTGACTCAAGGGAAAAATTAGGGGTCTCATAAAGTAATGAATTCTCTTTCAACAGAGATTTATAAGCAGAGGCTGAATGATTTGTCTGAAATATTGTAGAGAGGATGAAGGTTGGGACAAAATGACCTCTGAGTTTCCTTCCAACTACAGATTTCTGTGATTTTATAATTCTGTAATCATGAGTTGTAATAGTCAGGAAATAAAAGAGTGGGGCTTGAGACTTGGGTCTTAACTGCTCTATAGACTTAAAATAGGGAGAGGAGATAGAAAGAACATGTTGGTGTGATGGAAGGGTATGAGTGGAGAATGCACATCTGTGCTTGGGGGACAATGACTTGTTCAGTCTCTCAAAACAGAAAGAGAATGAACTTTTTAAAACATGGTCTCTTGAGCACAAGTAGAATATATGATTGAAAGGAGCGTTACTGAACATTTAGACAATAAAGTGATTAGAAAGAGCCAGTCTACTTTTAGAAAGAGCCAGTCATGCCAGACTAATCTAGGAATCAGAACCAAAAGTGATGGGTAAAGGATGGGTGGACACTACTAATAGGCAGACTTGGCTCCTAGTTGGTATATTGGGAGGAATGTTATAGTTTGTCTAGAACTGAACAAAGCACTTGAGAAAATCTCTCATATTTTTCTTTTGGGAAAAAAAATGGCAAGATGTGGGTTAAACTGAGGTATCAAACTTGCAGGAGCTTCTAAGTACAGTCTGAACTAGATTCAAATGTAATTGGGAGATTTTTAACAAAATAAAGAAAAAACACAACTAAGATAATGTTACATTGTGGTTTTCTAAGTCAATCTGACACCAGCAGGGATTCATTTCTATTAAAATTTAATAATATTGGCATTGGTCAATAGCACAATCATAAGGATTCAGAGCTGATTGAATGACCAGATGCAAAGAATAATCATTAATGATTCAATTTCAACTTGGTGGGGGACAGGGAGAGGTTCCAAAGTGGAGTGCATAAGAGATCTATAAAGAGTTTAACACTTTATTATCAGGAGCAAATAGATAGTGCAGTGTATAGAGCACCAGCCCTGAAGTCAAAAGGACTGGCATTCAAATCTACACTTAGACACTTAACAGTTACTAGGTATGTGACTCTGGGCAAGTTACTTAACCTCAATTGCCTCACCCACAAAAAAAATTTTAAACCACTTTATTATCAGAGACTTGATTATAGGTGTGTTCAACTTGCAGATGAAAAGAAGCTGAGAGGAATGACTAACTCATCAAATAAGTCAGGGTCTCAAAAGATCTTCATGGGCTAGAATGCTGGACCAATGTTTTAATAAGATGAAATTTAAAGGGAAATATATAGAGAGAGAGCTTGTTAGATAAGGGTCAAATGAAGGAAGTGGGGATACTGAGCCTGGAGAAGAGAAGGATAAGGGGGACATGCTAGTCATTACCACGTAAGTGACTTACCAAGTGGCAGAATGGATAGAGTGCCAGGCCTGGAGTCAAGAAGACCCTAGCCTCAGACACATACTAGATGTATGACTTTGAGCTAATTACTTCATTTTGTTTGCCTTGTAGCATAGTATAATAAAAAGATGATTCCAAAGGTCTCAGAAAGTTGTTCGCCCCTGAAAAAATGACTAAACCATGTAGAATTAGGCTTTGACTTGTTCTTTTTGGTCCTAAAGGGTGGAAGCATCAACACTGGGTAATCATGGTAAAGGGGCAGATTTAGCTGCACACATACCTCTCCAGACTTGATCATATGTGCCACAGAAACCTTTTCAATCCAGATGTTCATTTTACTCCAGGACTTCTGACACTGGAATTATCCTTATGCCTGAGCCCTCTTCCTCTGATTGTCTGACTTCCCCCAGAAACTCCATTTTAAAGAAAATATTCAGGTTAACACACATTTCCATTTCTCTCCAGGCTGCACTCTTTTGAACTTTGTCTATCATTACTTAGCCTTAAACATTGAATGGGCATTACCTCAAACAAAATGAAATCTGGGAGAAATTTTAATTTAAAAAGATCTAGGTCTCCCAATGCATCCAGTAATACTCTCCAATAATTAGTAAAATTTGTAATTGCTCTCCAACAATTCTGATCTATTCTTGTCACTGGACCTAGATGGGTCTGGAGAAGAAAGTGAGACTGGTGACTTTGCACAGGGCTCCCTTATTTAAATCCAATTCACTTGCATGTTATGACATCATTTCCCTGATGTCATCATTTTCTTTGAAAAGGAAGGACCAACAAAAGGTATCCCTCTAATTCCTCCTTTTATGTTATCTTCCTCCATTAGAATGGAAACTCCTTGAGGGCAGGAACGGACTTTCTCCTTATAATTATATTCCTTGCCCTCTGCAGGATTCCTGATACTTGAAAGCACTTAATTGTTGACTTAATTACTGACTGGACAAACTTTTTAATAATCTGAGCTAATGAAAAGTGAAATGGGAAACCTTATAAGCTGCCAGTACCAATTCCCTGGTTTTCTATCTACCCTGTATCTATCGTGGATGTTCTGATTTATATACATTTTTCTCCCATTAAACTATAGTCCCCCAAAATAGGCAGGGTCTGTTTTTGCTTTTTCCTTGGTTCTACAATGCTTAGCACAGAGCCTGGCACATAGCAAGCTTTTGATAAATGTGGCTGAAACTACCATGAATAATGAAATCCTCCTGGATGCTGGTGGTCTAATTGTTCCTCTTTCAGCTCTTCCTAACATTATGATCAGGAATGTTGATGTAATTTAGACACATAATCTTTCCCTCTCTTCATCTTCCCCTCCTAGGAGCAAGGAGCCAGTCCTGTGGAGTAGGATAAAAGAAATTTGATGTTCATGGTTGAAATTCTCAATACATCTTATCCAGTCATGCACTAAAGAAGATGAGCTATCCTTTGTTACAGCTCCATGGTCATAGAGAACCTTTTTGAAATGGCTATTGAAGGCATGAGGCATCCTAGGGTGGAAGATGTCTTATGTAAAAAGCAGAGAGACAAGTCTTGGCTGATTGTTCTCATTAGGGAATATAAACTTAACTGCCTTTTTGAGTCGTGTGCTTACTAGGAAGACATGAAGAGACAATGGGGAAAAAAAATTCCAAGTTTACTTCCAAGGTCCATATTATAACATCTGGTATACCCGGCCACACTGGGGGAATATAGTAGGCTCCTACAAGGCTTAATTTACCAAATGTTCCCTCTTCTGACCTCATAGCAATTTTACAATTCTGGCATTCCATATCTATTTCACTGAGCCTTTGTGGATATTTCTCTCTCTTTATTTAATGCAGATATTGCTGGGAAGAGTAAGATTCTATAAGTCATTAAATTCCTTTTTATGGATTAGCAAATCTGATCTTTTCTTTTTTTATCCCTTTTCTTCTTAAGGCTACCAGACAGAATGGTACTAAGGAGAAGGGAATTCCCACGAATGTTTGAAGAAAGATAATTTGGTCAAATGGTATTTTGAATGATGGATTTGGAATGAAAGGCCCTGCATCCAATTCCCAGTTATCTATATGAAGTGGGGTCTGTTTCCTGATATACAAAATAAAGTGTTAAGATGTGACATCTTCCAAGATCCCTTTTAGGTCAGAATCTGTATTCTTGGAATCCCTACTGGCTTCATGGTTCAACTCAAGTGCAATCTCTTACACACTTTCTTGACTGCCCCAGATTGTGAGTGATTCTCCCCAGAAACTCTCTACACTAATCTGCATTAGTGTACACTCTGCAGAAGTGAGCTCTCCCAATCAATTTCATATTTATCCTCCTGGTGCCTATTTATCCTCCTCATTTTGTCTATACGCTCTCATCATAAATAAATGTACTTTTTGGCAAAGAGAAAGGCCATTGTGGATTAATCACATGACTGAACCCTAAAACTCAGCATTTGGTGCCAGCCACCAGTCTTCTCAATTGTATTTTAACAATTTTATCTTATCAAAAAAACTTTTGTAAAGTATATTAGTATAATAAATAAAATAATAAAAAGTAGTAATAAAGTAAAAAAAAAATTTAATAATAAAAATTTTAAAATAAAATTTAAAAAATACTACCAGATAGTTTTATACATAATATCAATAAGTTTCCTAAATCAATGCTACATGTTTTAAGAATGAGGGATGGGTATCCAATTTCTAGCACTATGGAAAATGAAAAGCACTTTATCTTTATCACTAGACATTGCTTTATATTCAGCATATTGTAGATTTGGAACTGAAAGAGACCTCAGAGGCAAACTAGTCCAATCTCCTTGTAACCTGAAGCACAGAGAGGTTAGATAAATTGACCAGGATCACACAGGTAGCAATTGTCAATGTAGTCGCATAGAAAAAAAGGAAGAACTCAAGAGTTAATAAAGCTAAGCTCCAGATATGAACTATGGCTTAGAAAACAAAGTTAAACTTCACCCAGGACTCAACTAATTTTAAATTCACAATGATTTCGATGTGTCTGGGCTAATGTTTCCCTTTGCACTAGCTTCAAAAAAAGCAATTTGTTTAGAAAATTAATGTAAATAAAGTTGCAATGAGATTACGTTGTCATGTAGGAAGAGCACTGGATTTGGCATAAAATATCCAGGATTCCATTCCCTAGCCCTTCTGCTTAGTACCTGAGGGTACTTTTTGTGCACTGTTTCTTCTTCTATAAAATTAGAGGATCAAACCAGATGATATCTAAAGTCCCTTCCAGTTCTCAATCTTATTTAATCTAATCAAGTAACTCATGTAAAAGAATTCTGTTAAATTTAATAATAAACATTTATTATTAACATGATTAATCATAATTATAATATATTAAATATGTAGTATATATTATATAATTAAAATAAAAATTTTTTAAATTAATAATTTTCAAGAATGCATAATGATTAAAATGATAATAGCTGCAGCATTTACAGAATGTTTACTATATGCTAGATACTGTTACAATTTTTATCTCATTTGATCATTATGGGAGGTAGATACTATCATTATCCCCATTTTACAGATGAAGAGACTGAAGCAAATAGAGGATAAGTTACTTGCCCAAAGTTACACAGCTAGTGAATAGCCAGGTAAAAAGCATTTCAATCTAAGTCTTGATCTAATCATTTAACTTATTAGTCGTATGACCTCCCTATTGCTTATTAGTCATGTGTCCTTTGGCAAGTCACTTCACTTATAAAATAGGAAGAATATTTTCACTATACTTCTTCCTTCTCTTCTATCTTCCTCCTCCACCTCTTCTCTCTTTCTCCTCTCCTTCCCCTCCATCCTCCTCTATGCTTCTCATCCTTTTTTTCCTCTTTATCATTTCATTGCTATAGGGAACTTCAAAGTAAGGAAATTTCTTCCAATGCAAGCTTGCCCATTCTTTCTAATTTATGGATTTAGGAAGATGATCAGAGCACTAAGACATAAAGTGATTTATCCAAAGTCACCCAACCAACATTTGTCAAAGGCAGAACTTAAATGCAAACTTTCCTGGCTCCATGATATCTCATTATGTCACACCTTATTTAAATTATTATTATTATTAGTTATCTTATATACCACTTTACAATTACAAAGAATTTCTATTATGTTATCTTATTTGATCCTTTCAACTTCATGAGATGGTGACTCTGGCTGACCCTGAGACCCTCCAGGGAGTGAGCCTGTACTCCATACATACCTAGAGAGAAAATTGATTGTGTGTAAATATAGATTGAAGCATACTTTTACATTTTTCTTAAGTTTTTTTTTTTTGGGGGGGGGGGAAATCTATGTTTTATTTTGTAACATGAAAATGTTTTGCATAATTTCACATGTGCATTCTCAGTGTGGGGGTTGGGGAGGGAAGCAGGGAAAGAATCTGGAACTGGAAAAGGTTTTTTTTGTTGTTTTGTTTTTGTTTTTTGAGGCTGGAGTTAAGTGACTTGCCCAGGGTCACACAGCTAGGAAGTGTTAAGTGTCTGAGACCAGATTTGAATCCGGATCCTCCTGAATTCAGGGCTGGTGCTCTATCCACTGTGCCACCTAGCTGCCCCTGAAACTCAAAGTTTTAAAAGCAAATGTAAAAAAAAAAAATTTGTTTTACATGTAATTGGAAATATTTTTTAATTAAAATTACAAATATATATAAATAAATTAAAAAGCTATGGCTTTTTTCTCTGGATCTTGTGTTCTATTGACATAGAAAACAGAGTTACCTTCATGCCATGGTGAAACATCAGAATAGGATTTCATAATAATGTTAATAATTGGCATTTATGCTGTACTTTAAAGTTAACAAAGTATTTTCTAAATAAATATTATCCCATTTTATATTCACAACAACTATGGAAAGTAAGTGCTATTATTATCCCCATTTTTCAAACTGAGATAAACATGCTAAATGATATGGCCAAGATCACCTACTTAATAACTGTCTGAAGCTGGATTTGAATTGTGTTCTTTCTGACTCCAGGTACAATGTTCTATCAATTGCACCACATATCTGCCTAACATTTCATCTTTCATGATGTTGAAATATTCATTATTTAAATAACAAGGCATTCAATGTGTACTAACTTATTCAGCACCTCTAGCACTAGGGAAATACACAAAAACCTGACTTGTATACCCAGCTCTACCTGGCAGAATGTGTGTGGAGAATGTATGACTGCAGAATACCCATGGGAGACAATTGAATCAGAAAAAGGAAAAACGACGCATACTATTACAATGTTGCTATGGAATTCTGGGAAGTAATTGCAGCTGACTGAGCTCTTTCCATCACAAGTCTATTGGAATTGATTGGCAGTGTTCTTTTCAGAAATTCCAAGTGGGTTCAAGAGACTGTGTTGTCTAGGAAGCCAGAAGCACAAAACCCAGCAGATTTACTCTCAGAAACTCTCAATAACTATAATGAGGGGAAGCAGAAGTTAGGTAGATATATCTAGTAATTAGAGCATAGGCTCATGCAATAAAAGGGCCATATCCATCAATGGAATTGTTATTATGGAGAAAAGGTATTAGTCACAAAGAATGACATGTTCTAAGGAAGGAAGTTAGTTTTTGTTTTTTGTTTTGCTAAGGCAATTGGGGTCACACAACTAAGTATCTGAGACTAGATTTGAACTCATGTCCTTCTGACTTCAGGGCTGGTGCTCCATCTGCTTCTCCACCTAGCTGCCCTCTAGCTAGCTTACTTAGTCGCAAGTGGGCAAGGAAAGGCAGTGTGGGATCCACAAAATCATGATGAATTGGAAATGGCAATTGGCAGTCAGGAAATTCATCTTCAAATCTCATCTTTGACACAAACCAGCTGTGTGACCTTGGGCAAACACTTTTATTCCTACAATCTTCAGGATTCCCATTTATTGGAGGAGAATAACACTTGCCCTCCACAATAAATGGGTTGTCCATAATAAATAGGTTGTTTGTGAGAAAAGTATTTTGTAACTCTTACAGTGCCATGGAAAGACAAATACTTTGTATTAGAATATAAATTTAGCGCTAGAAGGAAATTCAAAGGTTACCTAATCCAATAAGTCTTTTTAAACCATTTATGTATTTCCCATAGCACTAGGGGCTCTTAATAAGTTAATGCACAATGATTGATTGTCTTGTTATTCAATGAACATTAGACCATCATTAAATACTATTCTGATGCTTCCCTGTGACATGAAGATAACTGTGCTCTTGAATCATGTCGGAGGAACCTCAGAGATTGTAAGATTTACCTAAGGTCACACAACTAATCAAGATGACTTTTTAGCCCCCTTTTTTTTTAATGTATTTTTTTTTCCCTGAGGCTGGGGTTAAATGACTTGTCCAGAGTCACACAGCTAGGAAGTGTTAAGTGTCTGAGACCAGATTTGAACTCGGGTCCTCCTGAATTCAGGGCTGGTGCTCTATCCACTGCGCCACCTAGCTGCCCCTTTTTTAATGTATTAAAATATTAGTAGCACTCTTTTTAAATAGCTTTTCATCTTTCCAAATACAAAGATAGTTTTCAACATTGACCTTTGCAAAACTTTGTGTTCCAAATTTTTCTCCATTTCTCCTTCTCTCCTCCCTCTCTAAGATAGCAATGTGATATAGGTTAAACATGTGCAATTCTTATAAACATATTTCCTATTCATCTTGTTGCCCAAGAAAAATCAGTTTAAAAGGGAAAAAAAACACAAGAAAGAAAAAAATAAAACAAGCAAACAAATAACAACAAAAGTGAAAAATGCTATGTTTTGATCTACATTCAGTCTCCATAGATATCTCTCTGGATGTGGATGGCTCTTTCCATCACCAGTCTATTGGAACTGATTGGCAGCATTCAGAAATTCCAAGAGTGTTCAAGAGATTGTGTTGGCTAGGAAGCCAGGAGCACAGAAACCAATGGATTTGTTTTCAGAATCTCTCAGTCACTATAGTAAGAGAAAACAGAAGTTTGAGCAATATACCTAATAGCTATAGCACAGGTCCATACAACAAGGGAGCCGCCTCTCAAATGAGAGGTTCAATGAGAATAGCTCTGGATTTAAAGGCAGATGATCTAGATTCAAATCCTCATTTTGTCCTTGTTTTACCTGTGTGACTTTAGATAGGTCACTTTAGAGAGGTTTCTCTGGGGCTCAGTTTCTTTTTTTGTAAAATGGAGATTATAAAACTTGCATTGACTACCTCAGGAGTCTTTTATGAGAATAGAATGAGATAATACCTGTGAAGTGCTTTTTGAACTTTAAAATCCTTTACAAATGTGAGTACCAAAGCTTCTTAAACTGTAAGTTCTGATCCCATATGAAATCTCATAACTGAATTGTGGAGTCACAAAATTATGATTTATTATCAGTAAATGTTTGATTTGTATGCTTATTTTATGTACCTATATACCCAGGGCTGCATAAAAATTTCTGAGACAAAAAAAGGGTCGTGAGTAGAAAAAAATTAAGAGGTCCTGACAACTACTACTTCAAACTGATACAAGAAGGAATTAATTCTATCTTCCAGAGAATTATTCTGTTTTAATGGAGACTGTCATTTGTTCTTTGTTCTTTTTGACTCCTGCTCTATGTTGGTGTCTTAGTTTAGTTTGTTTTTCATGCCAGTAGAAAATATCTGACACAACAGACAGTTGCATTTGGTATAAAAATCACACAGGGTGTGGGTATATGATTCTTAAGGTAGAATCTTGTTAAATTTCTTGCAATTTCTTGATAAAGATATTGGAGTAATTTGCTTTTTACTTCTTCTGCTTATTTTATAGATGAGGAAACTGAGGCAAGCAGTGATTTGCCCAGAGTCACATGGCTGCTTGTTCTGCTCCTCCAAGAAGCAGAAATGTTTCCAAATGTTCAATTCCAGTCAGGGTCTTCAGGTCAAATACCATTTGTCTGTCCATGAATCAGATTCCCACTCTCTTTTATCTCTACATTCTCCCTGAGTAGATGAGCCCAGAAGAGTAGAAACACTTTATATCAACAGTACAGTATGTTTGAAAATGCTTGCTTTGTTAAGCCATGAATTGAGTCATCCCGACTGATACGATCTGGAGTGAAAACTTGCCCAGATGTTCTCTCCAATAAACTTGGGAGATCCAGCCTCAGACACTTACCAGCTGTATGACTCAGGGCAAGTCACTTCACCCTGTTTGCCTCAGTTTCCTCATCTGTAAAATGAAATGGAGAAGGAAATGGCAAATCACTCCAGTATCTTTCCCAAGAAAACTCCAAATGATATCATAAAGAGTCAGACATGACAACAACAAAACTTAAAATCCAGGATTTCAGGGGTCAATGACCTTGGATGGGATTAAATCACTTTATTTTCACCAATTTCTAACTGAAATTTAGAATTTCCTTCAATTTGAATGATAGGCAACAAGCCACCTTGCACTTCACTAGACTGTCAAGGGAGTCCTTGGCGGACAAAACCCAAGCTCTCGTTTTCCTTTCACCGTGGTTCTTAACTCCCCTCACTTGTGCTCAAGTTGATATTGAGCCTATTTCTCTGAGGTACAAAGGAAGTCAGAATTGTGTTTCATTGATTTGTATAGCTATGAAATACTTTTGCTCCATTTAATTCTTCAGAGGCTAACTTCCACACCCTTCAGACTATGGAATCACTGCTGAATTCACAAGTACATTGGAGGGAACATCTGGACAAGTTTTCATTCCAAACAATACTAGTTGGGATGATTCAATCCATAGCTTAACAAAGCAAGCATTTTCAAAGCATACTGTACTGTTGATATAAAATGTTTCTATCCTTCTGGGCTCACATCTACTCAGGGAGAATATAAAGATAAAAAAAAGTGGGAACCTAATTTATACACAGATAAATGGCATTTGACCTGAAGACACTGGAAATGAACATTTGGAAACAGTTTTGTGGAGAGGGAGCAGAACTAGTTGCTGTTTGATCTGGGCAAATCACTTTACCCTGCTTGCCTCAGTTTAAATAAACTGTAGGGGAAAAAAAACCCTACAATACCTTTATCAAAAAAACTCTAAATGGAGTCACAAAGCCTGAGACATAACTGAAATGACAACAACCAGAAGCAGCTGAGGTCAGGGAAACAAAGTAAATTATCCAAGAGATATTACTACTAAGTATCAGAAGCTGATACTCTAGGGTCCTCTAACTAACCATCTTTCCCCCTTTATCATACTGCTTCCAAATCCAGCATCCTTTAATTTTCTAAAACTCAGTTTCTTCCTCTATAAAATGGGAAGAATAATACTGGCCCCGCTTATTTCAAAGGCTGTTGTAAGGAAAATGCTCCTTCGAACTTTAAAAAGCCTTAGCAATATGAGCTGTTAATCTAATTATAGGCAACTTCCTTCCACCATCATGAAAGACTTCACCATAGCTCATCAGAGTCTTAATTTAGCTGCCTTCCCATTCCTTTGACCGCCAAAGATTAGCACAATATTTATGCTTGGGCTGAAGCTCTCTCCCTTGCCATCTGCCTCATCTCATTACCAGAGCCATTCATTCGGAAGTCACAGCTCAGTATTTGTACCACCAAAATGAAGTCCATGGGGATGTCACATCCAACTGTTTCCAGTGAAAAGTGACTAGAAGGAGCCTGATTATAACCGAGAGTCTTCATTTGCATACAAATAAATGCACTAGAAACCTTTAACTGTGGGAAGACAGAAAAACTCCTGAGCCCTGCAACTTGGAATTAGTCTTTTGTTATTTTAGAAAAATCCTTTGGGTTAGTAGACATAATCTGAAAAAAAAATTATCTCTCCCTTCAAATATTTTATGAGTTCTCAGCCTTTGGATTGAAAGGATCTGTGCACAAATCCTTCCATCCAGAATCAACACACTTGCCCCAGTGTACTTTATGTCTTTAAGCTGCAATTGGATAACATTGGGTATTTTGCTTTAGACAGAGAGAGAGAGAGAGAGAGAGAGAGAGAGAGAGAGAGAGAGAGAGAGAGAGAGAGAGAGAGAGAGAGAGAGAGAGAGAGAGAGAGAGAGAGAGAATCATCTGAGTGGTCAAGATAAAAAGGCTCTGAGACATTTGTTTGAGCTCAGAGGAATGTTAGTATCAGCCTAGGAGTTATAATAAAAAGCTCACAATAAAGAAATATTTGGGATTCCTTTGTAAATGAGGATGAGAGACCTAGCTCTCTACCAGCTCCTGCTTAAGGTTAACCAAGAAGCCGAGCCAATGTTACTCAATCAGCTTTGATCTTGCCAATGACAGAAGAAAAAAAAAAAAAAAATCCAGACATCTTGCTCAAGCAAAGAAAAAAAGGTCTAAATTCAGGTTTTCCTGCATTCCGGACATGATTTTAAAGGACATATAAACAACAGGCTTTGTTTTTCGGTCATCCAAGAAGCATGCACTTAAGTTCTGCCTACTAGATTGGGCATTGCCAGTCACAATATTTTCTTTATTTCTTTAGGCCCCCTAGTTTAGGAGTTCCAAACCCCTCCAGTATCTTTGCTAAGAAGACCCCCAAACGGAGTTATGGAGGGATTGACATGACTGAAATGACTGAACAACAACCTGGCAAATGACTGAGCTAAGACTTGAACTCAGGTCCCTTTTGGCCTCATTACAAGAGTACAAATACCATCATTTCTCTCTGATCAAATAAAGCAGGTGCAAATGCTGAATCAGCCCAAGTCTAGCTTCTGGCTGTCCCTGCCCCAAGGGCACAGACCGAGCTGATGCATTCCTCTGAAAGAGACTGGGAACAAAGAAACTCTGTTTTGCCAGTCTCTGGAGTACTGCCCTCGAGGGGACTTCTGCTGGGCTTTGATGGCCGCTTTATTTTCTGACTCCTGGCTTGTATCTGGGTCTTTGGCTTTATTAACTCTCAGGCTTTTGCTGGCCGTGACCCCAGACTAATTATTGTGCAGTCTCCATTGGTTTATTAGTTTCGGGCTTTTTTGTTGGTATGTTTTTGTTTTTTTTTTTTTCTTCCCTTCTCTCCTTAGCCCTAGGCTATCCTCTGGCTTGTGGCCATTAGCTTCCCTGAAGTCTTCTCTCTTCTGTCTATTCCTGTATTTTGATAGACTAGGACCTATCAAAAGAATTCATGCTGCATGCATTTCTGCACTGCTCACACTGCCAGCTGGTTTTACATACCATGAAAATATGTTACCTAAATCACAGTTGTGCTCCACGCCTAGAATTATCTGTTTTAAAAGAGAATGACAAAATGCAGAATTCTAATGGAGAAAACTCAATGGCACTTCTCAGAAGGAGTTTGGTTGGGTGAGGGACCTAAGTCTGTTTCTTGCATGACAGTAGACAAAATTACCTAATCACTAATACCCTATTTCCAAATGTGAAAGACTTGCTTTTGAGAAGAATATCTGATTTTCAGATCTCCTTAAATTTCAACTTACTATTCTTCACCCAAGGATACCCCATCTCCCATCATTATTCTTTTGTAGTGGCTTGGCCCCCTTGCTGGAAACGTACTTGTTCCTCAGCCTTTACCTCTGGTTTCTTCTCTACTTAGAGAAGAAATTATTTTTCTCTTGAGTTAAATAGCTAATTATTGAATTAGAATCAAAGTACCGCTCCTTTTCTATTTCGTCATCTTGAAATTAACAAGTATGGGAAATCTTGGGCAAATGATGTGGACTGACTTTCTTCCTCTGTCAGGAAAAAGTCCAATTACCAGACTGTTTGTATCCTGTTCCATTCTGTGAGGATGGAACTCTTTTGTCCATTCCTCAAACCTCTATGCATCTTTAAACAACTTTTGAGATATTGATGAGTATATCTTTAGACAAGTCTCTGACTTGGTCTGCCAGGTGCATTCCATCTGATTTCTTGATCCCTCCCTCTGAGTTTCCTCCTTTACTCTTATTTTCCTTATAAAAAAAAAGCTGTTTTCCCTATAAAGGTTTTACTCATGATGAAAATCTTTGCTAATTTATTTTCAGAACTAAGCCCACTATGAAGTTATTCTCTCCCTCTTGTGCCTTCTGTTGAATTGTATTTTTCTCCTTACTCTAGCTAGAAGTGGTTAGTCTGCTAAACTCCTCTTTGGATTTAATCTACCAGTCAATGGCAGACTCAGGTCTCATGGCATATTCCTTTAATCAATTCTTCCAAATTTCTTTCCTTTCTAAGTATATGCTCTCCCAACTCTTTCATATTTGTCATTCCTGGTGCCTATTTTACCTCTTATTTTGTCTGTAACCTCTTCTCATTAAAAAAAACAAAAAACAAAACAAAACAAAACAAACAAACAAAAAAAAAACCCTTCCTTTTGGCAAAATGAATAGCCATTGTGAGTTTGTCACATGTTTATTTCAACCCTGACCTCATCACAAAATTTAACCAGCTTAATCAATGACTTTCTAAGTAAAGAATTTCTAAGTTTAGATGAATGGGTGGGTTACTGGTGTTTATTCAGACAGGTCCCAGAAAATGTAGATTCTCTCTTTAGTCAGACAAGTGATATGGAAATGGATAGATCTCTTTGTTCAAGATTTGGGTGCTCAGTACCACATCTCAAGATCTTCATTGTACTAAGCCCAGCTATCATTATAATATTCATTCTCTCTCATTATGTATTAACCAATCAGAATCTATTGCCATCCCAGGAATGGCATCCTTCCAAAGGCATATAAGCACTAAATGGGTTCCATGAAGGCTCTTTGGCATTCAAGAACATCATTGACCCTTTTATTAATAAAAGCTAGCATTGTTAATAAAATTATAAATTACCAAGAAACTATGTTTCTCAAACTCTTTATCCATCACACTCAGATGAAGCTCATCTTCTACATAATCTTTCCTGATTGATTTTCTTGCCTCCTATCTTTTGACCCCCCAAAAACTTTACGTTAATGTACATATTGTATGCTCACACATATATTTGTGTGTGTTTTGTCCCCCCTGTTTCCACCTTACATTCATACATTTTTGGTACATACATACATTTTTTGAGAGTGGGGACAGTTTCACTGTGAACAATATCCCAACACTTAACACAGTACCTTTTAACTCAGACAAGCCCCTTAACAAATGTTTGTTGTCTATTTGATTCATTAATGAAAGAGGCTCATTACGTGTCAGGAATTGTGCTTTAATCTGAGAACTGATTTGGTATCAGAGATGGATGAAAATTCTAAGAAAGAGAACTGGTTTAAGTTGACTCACCCATCCATTCAACAAGCATTTGTTTAAAAAAAAAAAAAAAAAGTATTCAAGGCAGCTAGATTGCTCAGTGGATAGAGCCCTGAAGTCAGGAGGACCTAAGTTCAAATTTAGGCTCAGAGGCTTAATACTTCCTAGCTGTGTAACCCTGGGCACGTCACTTAATAACCCCCAATTGCCTCAGGGGGAAAAAAGTGTTTGTTGCTAATGTGCAAGACATTAGAAATACAGACATAAAATAGTCTCTGTCTTCAAAGAGCTTGCATTCATTCAACCAAGGGGGGGAAAAGTGTGTATGTATATAACATATGTGTGTGTTATACATGTTATAATGTTATATGTTTGCATGTGTATAATATGCGTGTATGTTTTATATGTACAAGACATAAAATAATTTGAGAGAGGGAAAGATGGACTTCTTGTAGAAAGTAGCCTTTGAACAGAGTTTTAAAAGAATCCAGGAATTTTAAGAGAAAGAGGTGACTTGAGTGTTGCTAGAGTGAAAATATAAAGATATTCATTTAACTTCTTCCTTTTTCTCTAAAAAGTAAGTGTGATGTAGTCAGAAGATCCAGATTTGAATCCAGCTTCACTAATAACTGATTGGATGTGACCCTATCTTATCTTCAGTGTTTTTATTTATAAAAAGGGAATAGCAAGACCTCAGACCAAGTACCACTGACAGGGCCTGTTTCCTCAATTATAGAAAAGAAGATCCTGTCAAGTGGAGTGATCTATGATTTATTTCATGGGGGAATTCTCAACACAAAAGTACTAAAACCTTCTCTGAAAGTAATTCCTCTTACCCTGTTCCATTTGAGTAGGGGTCATTAAATCTTTATACAAGGCTAGAAGAGAAAAAGTTTATTTAGCATCAGTAGTTGTCAGATGGATTGCCACAGTTGGAGCCAAGGAAGATACATATACAGAATTTTACATAATCTTAGGGAGACATCACCTCACAAAGAAAAAAGGCCAATTCGCTTATTAGGTTAGGCTGCTCAGCCTTTCCTTATTTAGGAGATTAAACTATCAGGAAGAGGATACTAGGAAATTTTTGAAGAATGTGTTAATTGAAGTCTTAAGGAATTGTCTGACATTCCAATGAGATATAATGTTCTCTGTAGTTTGTCTTATTAGAATCTTGTTTTGGGTAGTAAATTTTCAAACTAGTTAAAGGACTCCCTTCAAGATGGTATCAATGCAAGGTCATCTTGCCCTTGCCAGCCTGAGGATCTCTATTCACCTTTGGTAGATGGTCTCTCTCAAACAAACAGTAAATAAGTTTCCCCCATCTACTTTTTCCACAATTTACACTATCTAATTTGTAGGCTTTACTTCGGGAAGAGAGATCTTTGTGAAACCTTCTCTTTGAGAGCTTATTACAGGTTTATGGTTCAGTCTTAAGCAACTGACTTTCACTTCCTTGCAAAAGCACTTGCTCAAAATGCAACAAAAATCACCTCATCTTTGTTTAAAGGCAAAAATCTTTATAAAAGTACAGACAGCAAATAAACAAGGAATGGAGATCAGTAAATTCTCCAAAGTAATGATGCCAGTTGGCCAGACATTGATTGAGACAAGGGAGAGAGAGTGGAGAGGAGATAATTTCACTATGTCCTACAGCTTGCCAAGCAAGTATGTCTGGGAAAGAGCAAATTTTGTGCTGATAGATTTCTCCTTAAATGAGTCAGAAAGGCAACGAGGCTTTAACTGCTCATGATTATATGATTAGAGGAGTAGCACCCTTCCTTGCTCTTAGCTTATTGATGATCTCTCTCCTGTATTCAGAAAATCAAAGTTTCTGAGCTTCTTCTGCATGCCTTCCCCTTTCCAATTACTTCCAGTTCCTCTTCCTGCTGGGACAAAGCTCCTTTGCTGATAGGCAATGAGAAGATAATTTGTAAGTTCATATTATAGACATTGAGTCAATTCTTCTAGCAATTGTGTGAGACAATTGTGATGTAGTGGAAAGACCTTGAGTTTTGAAGTCAGAAGCTAAGTCCAAATCCTGCCTCTGACACTAATTGTGTGTTCATAAGCAATCTACTTTGGTTTTTTTGTGCCTCCATTTTCTCATCAGCAAAATGGGCATTATATTTATACAACTTACTTCACAGGGTTGTTCCAAGGAAAGGTACAATGTTGTTGAGAACTGTCAATAATAGTAATGTGGGTTAAAAAAAAAAAAAGTTAAATTCAAAGCCAAGAATATTTTCTCAACATAATCCGAAATGACTAAATGTCAAATATACAAGTGGCTAAATATACATCATTCCCTCACACACACAAAAACTCATTAAAACTCAAACTACTTATGATTCCTATGAATATGCCATTCAAACACATGTCAACACTGAATTTAACATGATAGATTAAAATAAAACATGATCTCCTTTCAGTGCCAAGATAGGGCATTGAGAATCATGTGACAGGCTTATGGAAAGCATAAGGGGAAGAAAGAGGAGATCTTTTCCTGACTCCCCTTTGGATTGGCCCCAGGAGCAGAAGAAAATGAGATCTCTGTGAGTAACCGTTAGAATGTCCTTTAGAAATGTTACTACATTAATTACATCACTGTCGTGTAGTAGGAATAGAGATTTTTCTCTTGGAATACTTCATCCCTAAAGTATTCTGGAACCTTTAGTGCTTCTGGTGGGACAAAGGAGATCATAATGCCCAATGGAAATACAGGAGAGAAGAAACAGTTACTCTGCGCCATCAGGGATTCTTAAAACAAAACTTTTTATTTTTTCTAGTTGAATAACTACATTTCAGAACCATATAATTGGTTTTCTTTGTAATCCTATATGTTTTGTTTCATGCATTTAAAAAATGTGATTCTAGGAAAGGGTCCATAGATTTCACTAAACTGCCAAAGAAGTCAAGAGTCTAAGCCCAGACACACACACACACACACACACACACACACACACACACACACACACTTAAGAATTCCCTACAGTTTGAACAAAAGAGGAGAAAAGACATTCATCTAGAAAAGTTCCAGAAGTCCATCTGGCCCCCAAATCATCTTCTGTCTAGGAAAATGCCTTTTATTTTTAGATTTTTCATGGCCAATCTATTCCAAACCCTAAATCAATGCTCTCTAATTTTGTTTCCTGGGAGAAATGGAATAGGTCTGTATGATTTCACAGATGGCATAATAGCATTTTTGAAGATGAATGCTACCTGGCAAGAATGATTTAGAAATTAGAATAGTGGTGTTTTTTTTTATATATATATATATATATATATGTATGTATAATATAATATAATGATATTATATAAGTTCTATATAGGATCCATGTTGTGGTTCTGTCAGTTATATTGAAGGCATTTGGGACAAATGAAGGTGGAGATGGGGCAGGGAGTGGAGCAATGTGAATGTTTTCCAGGCCCTGATGCCCTTATTAGCGATGTAATGATCTGTAATTGATATGATCCTATCTTGTACTGCTTCTATTTGGGGCATGCTGACTAATGAGCTAGTCGGGATGTAATAATTCAATTACTTTGTCTGTCTAAAAGGTACTGTCAGCACTTCCTCTTGGTACTTTCAGGAATACAAGGACTGACGATTTAAAAAGCCCTGGGTCCTTAGCTCATGTTTCCTTTGTAATTTTTTTTCTAAATTATGAATTTAGCACTTGTTAGCAAACCCATTTTCTTACATAGAGAAGTGGATTATATGAGGAAATATGAATTGTTAATGTATTTTAAAGTATATATTAAATTGAACAAAATAGTAGCAAAATTGCTTTATTTGTGTCCAGTTCTATATTTCTTTTTATTTTATTTTGCAAATTTGCAAATTAAAAAATATTTCCATAGAGCAATGGTTCCTAATCTAAAGTTCATAACACCCCCCCAAAAAAAAATGAACTTGGATGGAAAAGTCGATATCTTTGTTTTTACTGATCTTTAATTGAAATTTAGCAATTCCTTCAATTATGAATATAGGCAAAAAAAAAATATTCTGAAAAAGGTCCATACTTCTTCACCCAGCCTGCCAAAGGAATCCATGAACCAGAAAAGTTTACTACTGCTACCAAGTTCAATTTGGAACTATTGTAAGTTAGCCAGCTACATTGAACAAAATAGGTTGAATTAGTAATGGGGACTTCTGTTACCATTCAAGTGGAATGTTTCTTTGTGTCTGTCCCTCTGACTATCCTTCTTCCCTCTATTTCCCATCCTTCCTTCAATCCTCTATGTGAGCTGAGCTTCATTTCAGAATTACTTGCAAAATTCTGACTAATCAAACTTTAGGAAGAAACATCCAGTACAATAAAGAGATGATTTATACACTGATTAACATGACTGTTATTGATTACACTTAAAGAGACATAGCCATATAGCAAATGACTCACCTAAATACACATCTAGACATAAAGGTTCCAAATTAAAAATTGATGTACCCTATCAGAGGTGGTGTTTCAAAAAGCAGAAGAATTTTCTGATTAGGTTTTGAGGAGGTATTCACTAGTGCCATAGAGGATGCCAAAAGGAGAAAGGAATCTCTTTAGGGATAAGGATCTTACATCGTTTCAACTGTGTCTAGTTTTATAGACCTTCTCAAAGAGATCATGGTCTTTCAAAAGAAATTGATCTAATGATTCACACTAGAAAAACAAAATGTATGAAAAGTACATATTGCACTGATTATAACTCCTAATGTAAAGGGGCTGCCCTTTCCATATATGTGCAAGGTAAAATATTTACCAATCATACTTCCACAGGAAAAATGTACATCATATTTTTAAGTTTAATTTATATTATCATGTTATCAACACTTTCTTAGATCTAGATGATTAATAAAACAGACCCTGATTTTGAGCCTTTGCTGGTTTCTGAGATATACCTTCCTCACCCTGAAAGTTTAATAATCAGCTCTTGTGAACAACTTCAAATTGGTGTGTGTGTGTGTGTGTGTGTGTGTGTGTGTGCTGGATGGATTCTCTCAAACGATCTCCATTTAAAGCTGATTATTAGGTACATATTGAAAATTATCTATCTTTAAATTTTTTAGCAATATGAAACCACCAGAGAAATCAATCTTGCTTCAATTTTATTCAATGTGCTTTTGTTAAGCCTTAAGTACCTACTATGTGTCCACAAGCACTATAGTAATCACTAGGGGCACAAAAACCATTCTACTTTTTAATACCAATATTTTCCCAATATTGCCTTATGTCTATGAGTCATGAATTATCTCAGAAGAATTATACTTGAAGGTTAGCCAAAACAGCCACAGAGAGATGCATGGTTGATGCCAATAGGAAAAATACATATCAAAAAGGTCAAAGAAAGATGGAAAGATCTCATATATACAAAAATATATCTATAAAAAAGTAAAAATATTTATAGTATTATTTTTATAGTAAGAAAATCATACCAAAAGGGAATAACTGAAGATATTATAACATGTGAAAGTATTAGAAAATTGTTATATCATAAGACATGACAAAATAGAATATTCCAAGAAATTTGGGAAGACATATATCAGTTGAAGCTAAATAACATGAAAAGAACCAAAAGGACAATTTATATGATGAGAGCAACAAAGGAAAGCAAAATGTCAATGAAAAATTTTAGAATTCTGATCAGAATTAGGTGATTAGTAACAATGATGTAAAAAAATTGATAAAAATCTTTTTGAAAATAAGAAAGATTGATGGGAGTGTTAACTGGACAGATCAGCTTCTAACCTGTGGATGGTCAGAGCCAAACAGGGCAGGCAAGAGACAAGAAAGTGAAAGAAATATCTTGCCTGGAAAAACACATGTGCTAGACCCCCGCTCCAGTTGGAGGACCCAAAGCAGTGTGGGGAGATTTTAGTAATTATACCAATGGCTATACAGTGGAGTTATAGCCCTGACAATGAGAAGTAACAATAGTGAGACAAATTTGATTCATAGCAGGGCTTCATGACCAGAACATACACGGGTACTTCTCTGAGCTCAGAAAACATCTGGTACTGGTCAAAACAATACAATAATTATGTAATTTTGCCAGAGGATGAGATCATTTAGAGGATGAGTGCAAAGGATTGTTGTTATGCCAAGCTTTGGACACAGCTTGCTTGCTAAGCCTTTGCTCTGGACAACAGGATGTCGTCTAATATCTTGAAAGGAGGTATAAGTAGATTGATAAATTACTAGTAATCCCTTTTATGTGAAGTGTGAGGTCATCATTGATCATAATTATCTATAGATGCACATATATATTATGTACTTTGTATATTATATATTATTTCATATTATATTATATCCATGTATATATATAAACTTTTAATGTTTGCAAAATACTTTACAAATGTTATTTTATTTGATTGCAGTTACTCTGGGAGGTATTATTTTTATCTGCATTTTATAGTCAGGGAAATTGAGGCCGGTTGAGATTAAAAAACTTGTCCAAGTTTATTTTTATTTTTAAAAATATTTTATTATTTTATTTTTTATCAATAGCTTTTTATTTTCAAAATACATGCAAAGATAGTTTCCACATTCACCCTTGCAAAACCTTGCATTCCAAATTTTTCCCTCCCTTCTCCCACATCCCTCCTCTAGACAGCAAGTAATCCAACATATGTTAAACATGTGCAATTCTTCTATCTTGTCCAGGTTTATATAGCTAATAAGTACAGTTATCCTTTCAACTTCACAGGGACTAGGAGTGAGATGCTCCTTGATCTGGAAAATCTATATAAAAATTTATCTCTCCTTTCATACCAGAAAAATCTGAATTTTTGTGGTATTAACAGTTAAAATATTTTAATATTATATAATATTATACATATATTTTATGTACTTCTAAGTTTTTAAACTTTTTCTGTGTTGTCAATTGGCCTTCATGAGTAATCTGCAGCTTCCACAAAACTTCCCCAAAATTCCCATTTAATTTCTTATGCCAACCCTCACTATATTGAAACTGAGAGAAACTTACAATGTGAAAAGGATAACTATTTAAAATTAGATCTTCCTGACTCCAGGTCCAGGGATCTATCCATTATACCATATGTATGACTAGAAAAGGAAATGGGCCAGTCTCATAGCAAGAATGACTAACAAGACATTTACAACTCAAATGTAGTGCTGGAGTCCATGAAATATTAAAAGAGTTAGAGAAAGACTTCCAATGTATGTGGTAGATGGTCCATGAAAGATGTCAACAAGATGTATACAAAAATTACTCATGGCTAAGGCCTTATGAACTCTTGTTTAAGATCAAGTAAGGCTCTTTTCAAGTGAGCAACTAAGATAAGCTTGTTACGGATACCCAAGTGTTTTGGTTTATCATGTATTTAGGACAGAGAGGACCTTTGTCTAAGATTCTCTTCAAGAATACACAAGGAGAGAGAGGACAGGGGAACACAAATACACAAAGAAAAACCACCCAAGTAACAGATTTCTCAGAAATATACCATGAGAATATCTCCCACATCCTCCCCTGTTTCTTTGAGTGTCTTATTGTTCCTCCTCATAGCACAGTATAGATTTCCATATTCCATAGTCTCTAGTATTTTCACCATCAAAGCTGTCCTCTTCTGGATGTGCTCCATGTTATTTAGGTCCTTATTAAAACATGGCACATAGAACTGATTATGGTACTCTAGATGTGTTTTGCAAATCAGAAAATGGGTCTAGACCAGTGGACCTCAAACTTATTAAATAGGGGGCCAGTTCACTGTCCCTCAGACTGTGGGAGGGCCGGACTATAGTAAAAGCAAAAGCTCACACTCTGTCTCCGCCCCTCAGCCCATGTGCCATAACCCGGTGGGCCGGCCGCATAAACGTCCTCAGCGGGCCGCATCTGGCCTGAGGGGCCGTAGTTTGAGAACCCCTGGTGTAGAGGGTACTGCTGAATGGCTCCATATCACACAGGATAAGAGAGATGATATTTCCAATTATATGCTACCGATGAGTTAGACATCAAAGACAACAAGATCATCCACTGCATTTTGAATCATTACCATTTGTCTTGATTCAGTCCTGCCACTGAACAGTAGTGGCTCTGGAAGACAGAGTGGGGCTGATGACTGTGTGCAACTGGCTCACTTAAATCCAATGTATACACAAATCGAAAGACATCAGAGGTTTAACTAAGAGTAAAACTAGAAAAGGGAGACTAGGGAACATTCAGGACACTGAAATTTAGAGGGCACTGACATCATTTATTCTCCTTTAGCAATTAATTATCTAATTGGGAAGAATAAATAGTTAAAATAGAAAGCTATGGGATGGGGGGGGGGCGTAACCACACCCCACTTGAATTTCCTCTAGGGTTAGGATCCCTCTGCTTCCTCCAAACCTTCTGCCTTCTCCTCCTTCTCTCCTTCCCCTTCCCCATCCCCCCCAAACACATTCACCCTCAGCAGTAAATATCCAAGCAAGGGCTTAAGAGGATTCCAAAACCTCTGCATTCAGGGACTAGTGGTCTAGAGTCTCAGCCCACCCCAATTAGGGATGGTGTCCTAAAGTCCTCCCTTTCCCTAGAACTTCATCTGTTTTAAAAAGTTATTTTAAGGATGTGTTTCATGCTGTTGTTTGCCCTAGGCAATGTTTTGTGAAGCTTGTCCCTGGCACTAAAATTGCTGGTTATGGCTCTGGTTGATCTTTTAAGTCCATTTCAGCTCTGACATTTTATGATTCTGTGCTATAGATGGTACTAAAACAAGGTTTTCTAACAGGATCATTTATCCGCCTCATTTCTCAGATCTGGAAACTGAGGGCCTGAGAGATCATGTTTCTGCCCAAGGGCATAGGAGCAATAAATGATAGAGGCTGGTTTCAAATACAGGTCTTCTTGCTCTAAAGCCAGTGTTCTTTTCACCATGGCCACCCATGACCACTAGAAGCTACAAATGACAACCCTAACCTTAACCACAGTACTAGAGCAATTCAATGTATGACATGTCACCAGTGCGATCACTGGATCCAGAGAACAAAAGTCTTATGAAAAAAGGGATGGACTCTTCTATACGACACTAAGTGACAGCTGTAGCACTGTGTAGAAGCAGCCTCTATAGTCTGCTATGTATATCACAGTACGGCAGCAGTCACAGGTGAGGCTCTTGGAAAGATGCTTCTGAATTTTCCATCAGGTGAGTTAACACACTATCCTAGCTGCACATGGAGCTGAGCGTCCAGTGAATCTCCAGAGTTGACAGATTGCTGTTCCTGGCTCCAGGGAGAACTGAAAGATGAGAGAGGTACTTATTTCCCTTCATTTGTCACTTGACAGCATTCCTTGGGATTTTTCCATTGTGTCCCCAGGAACTTCATCGTTCTGCAAGACTGCGTCAGCCTTGGTACTCACGCCACATTAGTATCTTCTGGCCCTCTGTTTAGGGGTCAGGAGATAAGTTCTCCAAAATTCCATTTAAGAAGAGCTCTTGGCAGCCATTTCTTCATTTTGCAGGTGGCTGCATGCCTTTGGACTCCTCCATCCTGCCTCCACACCAGATACCTCATTTTCCCTTCTGTCCATCCCCAACTTTTTCATTTTCTTGTGTTATTTTCCCCCATTAGATTGCAAGTTCTCTAAGGGCAGAGACTATATTTCTTTTTCTTTTTTTTTTGTTAGCAAAGTGTCTCAATCATAGTAGGCACTTAATAAACATTAATTGACTGACTTATTTGAAAAGATATTAGTCTTCTCAAACAATGGGCTAGATTTTAAATCTCTTTCCATGTCCCAACCACCATGATCTTCCCCTGGGGGAAAAAAAAAATCCTAGATATTAGAGGCTGAGGTTAGAGCATCAATCTCTGCTAGTTCCCTGAAGGCAGAAAAAGAGAGATCAGGGAATCATTGCTGGAAGAAGCTTTTGGGATCATCTAGTCAAACCCTCTCATCTTCCATGTGAGGACACTGAGTCCCTGAAAAGTTAGGTAGCTTGTGTGAGATTACAAAAACTAGAAGTCTTCCTGAGTTTGAATCTCTCTCTCTGCACCATACCACACTCATTGCTTCTTGCCTTTCTACAAGAGCTGGTTGGTCTGAACAATATTTAAGGTCTCTTTTGGCTCTACATCACTGATCTTATAAGTCTCAGTGTCCTCCCCTGCAAAATGGAGGCAATAATACTTGTATTACCTACCTCATAGGATTGTTGTGGGGAAACTGAAAACCCTGCAGTAATATAGACTATTATTATTTTTAGATTATTGCTTCTATGAGACACATTTGCCTTTTAATAGGGGATTTCAATGCCTTAATCGGAAGGGATGGTTAATGGAATTTCAAGCATCACTACAGGCCAGGGGAGAGGTAGATTTGGGACAAAGGGGGAAGGCAAGTGGAATTTGACAAACAGGATATAGGCAGGGTGGATGATTTCTCCAAATCAGGTCAGAGTAATTGCCACAATTCCAGACTTTGGGGACTTTCCCAGGGCTCAGTCCAGTGTTGTTGGGCCCCTCCTCCTCAATTTTTCCTCTTCTGGAAAAAGTTCATATTAATCCATCTGTCTAATGTCCTGCTTGTGGCAACAGGTTTGGGGCTGATGCAGCAGAAATGGCCAAAATCATGGCTTCAAGTAGTCAGAGCAAGTGGTCACTGACAAGCAGTGATTTGAATAGAATTGAATTGAGTAGGGAATTGAGTAACATGGATCCCCTTCATTGGCTGGCTACTCTTCCCCACTGCAGCTTCTAGATATAAATGCCGTATGCAGCATCATAACTAGCATAGAGCTTTGCCCCCAGGCTACCGACGTTCTGTGGGGATATGTTCCCTCCATCCGGGAGCCACATTCCCTGGTGCTCACTATTACCATCTCGCTTTGCTGCACAAATGCCCTCAGGCTATCACCTCCAGGATCTTATTCCCCCGTTCCTTTTCTCCCAGGACTTGCCTTCTTGCCAGATTCTTCCTAACAGGACAAATCTGTCCCTACTAGAGGATTCTCCCCTTGCACAGCTATACCTGCAACTAAATAATCCAGTGCCCAAGAATAGTCTTGCTACTGACCACACTCTGCCTATTGAACTGAAATTTCCTTAGGGTCAATAATTTGTAGCTGTGGGTGTGTGTCTACAACTATGGCTAAATCCCCCTTTGAGCCTTGACACTGTTTGAATTCATGGCTAAAATGGAATTCAGTACTACTGGTGTCTGCTGAGTCTCCTTTATGTGTTAAAGGAGGCCCTGAGGGGGATATTAATAAAAGAAGTAAAAGAGGGTCTTTTCTTCATGGAGAAACTCAGGATTATAGTAAAACCCTCTTGGGATCTTGAGATTGTAGAACAATGGAAAGAGTACATGAAATGGATTTGGGAGATCTGAAAATTAAAATTCCATTTCTGACCCTGTGTGATTTGGAGTTAATCACTTCTATTCCTTAGGCCTCAGTTTCCTAGAGGTAGCCTCTCTGTTACTTCCAACTCCAAAAGTATGATCCCATGATCATGAAATTTAAAGTTGAAAGGTCCCTGCTATGTCATCGAGTCTCCCTCCTGAGATAAGATAGAGATAAAAATAATTATAAAGAGTGACATAATTATTTTTGCAAAATAGAATTATCATAAAAAATTATGTCATTCTTTATATATTTTATGCTACAAATAATGATATAACCATTTCTAGAACATGTAGAACATAAAATTATTATAAATAATTAAGTAATTTTATGTGATATTTGATATAAATAATTGTGTAATTATTTATATACTATATTTAAAATGTCATATATAGTATATAAAAATATTATGTAGAAAATTTAAAGGTATTATAATTATACATATGCAAAAGTATATAAAATCTTTAGATGATATAATTATATGTTATAATAGCAATTAGTGTGTTATATATTATATGCATATGATATATAATATATTCGGATACAAAAAGTATCATAGTTTTTATATGTAAAAAATAGTATAATTCTAAATAATTCCATAATTATTTATATTGTAAGTGGTTATTTACATAAACATAATTATTAGTCACATAATTTTATGATCATTATGTTAAAATTTAAATGAGTAATTAAAATACAAAGGAGAAAATGAAAGACAATGTAGAAAAACTAGCAGGAGGAATAGTTCACCCTGCTCTACCGAGGTGAAAAGACTGTTGATGAAAGTTGCTATGGTGACGATGAAAAGCCAGCCAGGAGAACAGAGCCCAGTTGACTGTCTCTGGACTTAATAATATGATTTTATGTAAGACATCAAGAAAGAATGCAATAACTCAGCCACTTTGCTCCACGCATCTAAAGGAAACCAGATGAATGTGAGCTCAAGTTCTATAGAGGCACATAGATCCCTCCTTCAGGGTGCTGGGTTTCAGACTGCCCACCCCTCCCCTGCTCCTCCCTGCCTCCTCCCCAGCAAGAGAAAATTCTGAGAACTTTCTTGTTCCTTGCCTCCCTCTATCTCCCTCACAGAGAACCCCGCTGCCCACAGGGGAAGAAAAAAAAACTCCAACAAACAAAAACTAATAAGACTTCAAGCAAAGAGAAAAGGGCATTCTGACTATGAAGGGATAATTGCAGAGAGTTTTTATTGGTGATTGGCAACTCCTCCCAGAAGGGATGTGAGATGGAGTGACCCAGAGCATGGGGGTGGAGAGAAACTGTGGGGACTTTTTATTTACATTTGGATTTCCCTGCTTTCTTTTCAAAAGAGCTGGTCAAGGTAGTTTTACTAATTAGAAACACACTCTTGGCTGTTTGGAGTAAGTCAATTCATTCCTTCCCTATTCATGGGCACTTTGGAATCACCTCAAGCTAATACTGCTGAACAGCTAGCTGGATGCTGCCCAGAAGTGACTCTAACCCATGACAGAAAAAAGGAAACCAGAGGCACCAGGGTCCAGTGAAATGAGCACTGATTCTGAAGCCAGAAGACATAGTTACCTCGGATACTTACTACACATATGATCCTGGACCAGTCACCTCTTCTGTAAAACAAGAGGGTTGGAGTAGACGTTCTCTTCCAGCCAGGGATATGCTGATAAATGTTTTTTAACATCTAGCTCTCAAAGAGAAAAAAAATATATCTAGAATTACTTTAAGGTTAATCTTCATTATTCCCATTTTCCCCATCCCTTCTTAAATCTACATAATCAACAAAACCATTAAATCAAGCCCTGATTCGTAGCTTTCTCTGGAGTTAAATGCTCACACTGAAAATGTAATAATTGTGTCCCTGCAAGTGAGGTCCTAATGATAAGGTTCAGCATCAAATAATGGGACCTGACTAGCAATTCCTGGTTCGAATGTAAGGTGCAAGGCACATGTGAAGAGTTCGCAATGACATTCTCTTTGCCAGACAGTACTTTTATTTGCAGGAAGAGGTTATGGACAAAATGAAGATACCAGAAGAGATGTGAAATAGATGCGGGAGGCCATAGAGTTAGTAAGGTAAGGGGTTTTAACAATTAACAAGGGAAAAGACAAATTCCATAGTGGAACTCACAACTAACCAGGAGAAAGAGAGTAAGCCACGAGGTGGGAGTACACCTTTGACTAGAAGGCTAAATCCATTAGAGGAGTTTAGCACCCTAAAAGAGTTCATTAGCTATAACAAGGAAAAAGACAGCATGAGGCATGGGGAAGAGGGTCAAAAGAAAGATACCATGAGACAGAATGCCATGTTAAGCTAATCCCAAAAGGGATTCAGCAAAAATGGCCCAGGCCATGGGTAGATTTATAGAGGAATTTTAACCTTGGGGGTCTGACAGCATAACTTGACTGTCTGATTGGATGTAGTAATTTGGAGTTTCCCAAAATCTCCATAGGGGTAAGATTATAAGGCTGAGCTGCCCTCCATCAGGACCCTTCCCTGCTTGCCTCAGGAAGAATTATAATCTTATCAGTACTTCAGGCTTTCTCTGCCAACCCCACCTAGTGATCCAGAACTTCATCACTCCCATACACCAGCACACGCTGTTTCCAGCTCTGGAGCCCATGAGCCTCCCTCAGCCCAAGTTTCCACATGTGTAAAATGGTGAAAGTTGAAGTACATGATCTCTAGGGTCACGTTAGCTCTAAATTTCTTGTAGTATATCCTATGCTGAAATCTATCCCTAAAACAATCTTCATATCTTTATGACTAGTTTATTCTTCGGGAACATAATGGATGGGGAATTTTGTGATAGTTTTACAACCATGATCTCAGAGATATCCTTCATTTAAGGGGGACCAAATATTATTATCTTTGTCCTATGATTGAAGAAAGAGAGGTAACATGAAGGCATGAATAATGTGCTAGACTTGGAGTCAGCAAGATTTGTCCATTTTTTATTAGCTGTGTGACTTTGTGCAAAGTATTAACCCTCTCTGAATCTCAGGAGATACTCTCTCTAGTGAGTTATTGCACTGTTTAGGATCAGCCTGGATGGCAATTACTAAATTGATGAAAATCACTGATTGATTTAATATATTAACATATAGCTAAGGAAACTGAGTCACAAAGAGATATATCTTGTCCAGGGACACAAAGCAGCACTGGAGCCAGGACTGAGATGCAGGTTTCCTAAAGGCTTATTCCACTTTTGGTCAAAAGGCTTACCACTAGCAATGTTTATAAATGCTTGTTTTGAAGGCCTCATGAGAAAGGTGATATGTCCATGTGAAGAATTTTTCAAAGTACTGGGAATTTTAAAAAGAACTTGTAAACTACAGTGAAAAGCAGAACCCATTTTGATTTATATAACCTTGAAAACACTTTACTGAAGAACAATTCCCTCCCCCCTTTTCCCCAAGCACAGGATGACCTTATAAAATCACAATACTCAAAACGAGTGCCAAAACCCTGTGTGGAGAGGAAGCAATGCACACTTATCATCTGAAGAAAACATCCTCATGCTATGGGACTAGAGAGATTTATTCAAGGATAGCCTAGGAGAAATTTCTTAAAATGTGCACAGATGAAGTAGAGGCAGTGGGGTTGGATCAGTAGACAAAGAACTGCCTTTTTAGTCATGAATATATAGAGCTAAAAAGCAGAAGAAAGGAACAAGCACTTAAGTACTTATTATGTGCCAAGCTCTTTACAAATATTATCTCATTTGATCTTTACAACTCTAAGAAGTAAGAACTATTACTATCCCCATTTTACAGTTAAGGAAACTGAGACCGAGATTAAGTGATTTACTCAGATCACATAGCCTAAAAATATGTGAGACTAGATTTAAATTCATGTCTTCCTGACTTCAGGCTCAGCATTTTATCTACTAAGCCATCTAGCTGCCTAGGTTTTCACACCACTTAGTTTTTGGATAAAAAAGTAAAAAAGGGAAAGAATTTTGATCTTAATACAATAGTTATTAAAGGTAAGAGAGAAATATTTATTTCCTATATGTAGAAGGGAAGGAAACAATATATTCTAGCCATATTAATCAGATTCCCATTTGATTTCCCAAATACGATGGTTTATTAAATTCATAATTTTTAAAATCCATAAACAGAGTGGCCATCTTGGAAAGATCACATTAATAATTCTGAGCCACCGAAGTCCTAACTGTACCTGGGAATAATCATGGCACAGTTACAGAGGGCTCCTAGCAAAACAGCAGACCCAGATCAATGAATACTTGTCAAAAAACACAAGTGTGGGAAAAGCAACACGATATGGCAGAGACTGAGCCGGCCTAAGAGTCAAGAAGACTTGCATTCAAGTATTGTCTCTGAAACACATTGGCTATGTGACTGTGGGCAAGTTACTTAAACCTCTCAATCCCCCAAGAAGCTCTCTAAAACTATGCAAAGCAGGTACCAATCTTTATTTGGAAAGGGAGTTCCTCATTGAAATCACAATCTGGAACCTTTCCCATTTCTCCCTCCAAAATTCTTCCACAAACATAACAGGTGGGTAGCAATCCCAGACTGAAAAGCAAATCACAATGTGTAGGACAGTCACCCTTACCCAAATTAAAATCAGAGACCGTCAAGGAAAAAGCAAAAAAGATTTGTTACAATCTCCTGAGAAATCAGGACAAGGTGTCTCAGGAGAAGAGTGCAAAGTGCAAACTGCAAAAGACAAGATTATAGAGACCCTAACCCAGAAGCCCCCACTCTTTTCATGCTTTTTCTATTATTGGGGAAATCCAGGCTTATGTCCTAATGTGGAAATCTACCCAGACACAAAAAAGAATACTAGCCAATGACACACTCTTTACTATATTAATTGTGGTAAAAAGGGCAGAGGGAATAGGAGGGAAATGTAAGCAAACACCAGCAACTTTTTTTTTAATTTTTTATTTTATTTTATAATTATAACATTTTTGACAGTACATATGCATGGGTAATTTTTTACAACATTATCCCTTGCACTTACTTCCATTCAGATTTTTTCCCTTCCTCCCCCAACCCCCTCCCCCAGATGGCAAGCAGTCTTATATATGTTAAATATATTACAGTATATTCTAGATACAATATATGTATGTAGAACCGAATTTCTTGTTGCACAGGAAG
The DNA here is from genome assembly GCF_048593235.1 of Sminthopsis crassicaudata. NCBI lineage: Eukaryota > Metazoa > Chordata > Mammalia > Dasyuromorphia > Dasyuridae > Sminthopsis > Sminthopsis crassicaudata. The sequence continues at coordinate 397,158,825 of NC_133618.1, forward strand.
AATGGGATTCGGAAGGTAAAAATAACAGTTTACACTCATTTCCCATTGTTCCTTTTCTGGATGTAGCTGGTTCTGTCCATCATTAATCAATTGGAATTGGATTAGCTCTTCTCTATGTTGAAGGAATCCACTTCCATCAGAATACATCCTCGTACAGTATCATTGTTGAAGTGTATAATGATCTTCTGGTTCTGCTCGTTTCACTCAGCATCAGTTGATGTAAGTCTCTCCAAGCCTCTCTGTATCTCTCCTGTTGGTCATTTCTTATAGAACAATAATATTCCATAACATTCATATACCATAGTTTACCCAACCATTCTCCAATTGATGGACATCCATTCATCTTCCAGCTTCTAGCCACTATGAAAAGGGCTGCCACAAACATTTTGGCACATACAGGTCCCTTTCCATTCTTTAGTATTTCCTTGGGATATAAGCCCAGTAGTAGTATGGCTGGGTCAAAGGGTATGCACATTTTGATAACTTTTTGGGCATAATTCCAGATTGCTCTCCAGAATGGTTGGATTCTTTCACAACTCCACCAACAATGCATCAGTGTCCCAGTTTTCCCACAGCCCCTCCAACATTCATCTTTATTTGTTCCTGTCATCTTAGCCAATCTGACAGAACACCAGCAACTTTTGACTATAATAAGTCACCGGGTAAAGGCCACATTCTTAGGAGAGGTCTTCATTCAGTTCACCCCATTTAATCCCTCCTCTCACATCACTCTTGACACATTTCCTCAACCACCTTGTTCTCAATCTCCAATCTGTACCTGGTTTGTCTTTTTTCTCTACTGGGGTCCATCCTTGTCCTTTTAATACTCCAAGTCTAACTGGACTTCCCCTGCAGGTTGTTCAATCTTTACCATCCTGACCAGTGATGTCTGTACTACCCTTGGGATAAACTGCATCCCACAGGGAAGGCAGACAAGGAGTAGTATGACCCACTTAAGGCTATCATCAGGAACCAAAGAACCAAACTGTTGCCTCCAGACCAAGAGGTATTAAATGATGAGTTCGTGATATGGAATGGGAAATGGGCCAATTTTCTGATGTATTTGGTGATTTACTTCACAATCTGTCCATTATCAAAAATTTTCATAAATATAAGTATGCAAATTTTCATACATAGAGTCTACCTTCTTCAGCCAACCAAATAGTCCAATTCCAATCTGTGCTGGAGTACTGCTTCTTTAGTCTGAATGTACTGGTCTGCCAACAAATCCAGTGCCTTTGCTGTCTGCTTAGTAATTATTTCAACAACGTGGAATCTAATGAATCTATTCAGCATATAAATTGGGGTTCTTTACCCCCAAATTCCCATCTAGGGCCCACCTATCACTCCAACCATTTGCATCCCCAGTCACTGGAGTAGGTAACTCTTCACAAATAAGGATACTCATCATGGAAGTCAGTAACAAGAGAAATGTTAAGCAAACAGATAGACATATGCATCTAGCAACAGATAGATGATTAGGCCAAATACTTACCTACTTATTTAAGATATAATGGCCACGTATTTTCAGATTGAAAACTGCAAGATTTTACATACTTGAGTTGTGCACATGGCTTCTACTGACTATTTGCCCTGATTATAGAAATTTGCTATAAATAGAAAAAAGCAGGGACTTGATTATATTGTATCAAAACCTGGTCCTTCAGGCCTCAGCCTGAGAGCACATGCATGACAGAATAAAGCATCCTTAGCTCAGTTTGACTTTAGACAATTGTAGGCAGTTACAATTCCACCTTTTAGCCAGACTCAGGAATAATCAGGTGGATTCTTATTCAAAGGAACTCCACTGGGAAATTGAGTCAGAAAGATCCCACATTAAGTGGAGGCCAAGATTGTCCTTCCAACACTTGCCTAGATACTAACCTTCACCTATAACAATTCAGCATCACATTCCTCTTAGTAACTTGCAGCATAATTCTTACAGATGGTGGGTTACTGGCTTAATGATTCATCAGACAAATGTACCTGAATTCAAAACTCCAAATAATACAGTCCCAAGAGATTTTATCTCAAATAGCAAGTCCCGTTAATTAAAGCTTCAGGTGAATTTAGCTCTCAAGGATCACACAATCTAAGTAAAGATTGACAATCTTACAATAATAACAGTAAGAGATTTAATCTAGAAAGTTCACAGCTTAACTTCATATCTAATTAGATAGTTTTAACTTCAACATTTATGTTTAATCTTAATAGTTTAAGATGCTCAATAACCAATCTATATCAAAACATGTTCAGGTATTAACCATGTTCAAAGGGACATAGACCACTGTTCTCAGAATTCCCCTAAACAATGGGAATAGCTTTAAGATGACTCAATACAACCAATTAAAACTCACATAGAATATAAAATATACACTCCTATTTTCACATTAAAGAACACTATCAGAATTAACATTAATGTTTTCATCCTAAAAAATGTTAATTCAACTTCTTCTAATCTAGGAGTCCCTATAAATTTTTCTGGAAATATAAATAACAGGGACAACATCAATATTGTCTAATTTTTCTCTAAGCACAATTAATCTTCCTTCCTACCAAAACATTCTGAATCGCCCTTATGCAAAGTCACTTTTAGAGGTTATAAATTGTCCTTAACAGTCCATTCTTGAGGTTTCTCCACAGGTCCTTTGATCCTAGTGTGATGAGTTCATTCCTTCTCATGCTTCAGACAGTCTCGGTCATTAGTAGCATCCTGGATCTGCAAACTCCAAAGGTGTTGTCTGGGCCAGCATTCCTTGCTTTCTAACTGCTGAAAGGGATGAGGACACTGCCAGTATATAATTCCTTAAAAACTTATCCTTTATTTTAAAAGAGGATATTTCCCTTTCCCCTCCCAAAGTAAATCAAATAGCATCTCAGGAAAGTCCCAAATCACTTCTGGAGACAGTTCTAATTCTTTAACAAAACAATTGGCAAACATTTAGTTCAAAGAAATTTAGTCTCTAACATAGTAATTCATTTCTTAAGGATCTGATTCATTCTTTCCACTTTCCCTGATGAGGGCAGATGCCCAGGTGTGTGGAGTTGCCACTTAATTTGCAATCCCTTCCTCCATTATTTCTTATAAAACCTTAGAAGTAAATAATGTTCCCTTATCAGATTAATTAGTCTCTATCAATCCCTGCTTAGGTACTCCACTAACTCCTCTAAGGCAGTAGAACTCAGGGGAATGCTTCTACCCATCCTATCAAATGGTCCATTATAACCAGTAAATATCCGTTTTTCCACTGGAGTCGTTTTAGTAAAATCTCACTTGAGTATTCTGGAGCCAGGCTTCCTCCTTCTGGAGGGACACCTCATCAATAACTTCTTCTTTATCCTTAGACATATTACATATACCTTTCAGCAATGTGTTTTGCAATTACTCATGTCTCTATATACCAAATTCTCTTTCTTTGTTAACACCAGGCTGGGGCTGGGACTAGGACTGCACTGGTATGACCTGCACCAGGGCTGCAGGCTGGACTCCCCACCCTGGTATCATAGACCTCTTCCTCTGACCTTCCAAGCTACCTTCAGCTAGAAAATGTTCTACTCAGATTTTTGAGTGTTCTGATGCTCTAAAATCTGTTTAGACATCACCCAAAAAATTTGGAGTTCCCTGGAGAAGAGGTCGGGTGAGCCCCTGCCTTTACTCCATCATGTTGGCTCCACTGTTCAAATTTTTCTTTGCTTGAGCATCCCAGTGACTTCCCTACTAAAAAGATACCACACATCCTAGATATGTTCTTATTTAATATTCTCCTTCAATCAGGTAATTACTAATATTCTCCAATTGCTCCAATATCTTTCAACCCTTTTCTCCTTCCTTTTCTGAACCAGGAAAGGATTAAGTTAACTATAAAAATAGGCTGTTTACTGCCAGAGTTTTTAAAGTAACAGCAAATTGCTTTTCCCTAAAGTTCCCTAAAAGTTCTTCAAATTCTCAGATCCTTCATACACACTGTTTCTTTTCTATTTGTTTTTATTCTGATTCAATAATTTTATACTTTCTTCTACTTGTTTTTAACATCTTCATTATGCTGAATATGTTTCCTTTTCCATTCAATCATCATTGCAACAAGGAATTGGGATGGTGGGGCTTAGAGAGAGAAAGAAACTTTTCCTTCAAAATCTTCAATCTTATCATTTGCTTTCCCAACCAACCTTTCTTCCTTTTAAACCACCCTTTTTTTAAAAGGGAAAAAGCAAGGCAAATCTTAAGATTCAGAACATAGGTAATATCTGAATAACTTTGGAACAAATTTCACAAAATTTATACCTTATATCCAGCAAAAGTGACAAATTTTTAAAGCATAGCTCATATGATTTTTTACAAATTACCCAAAATACAATTTAGAAAACACTATGGTACCTTAAATATAGTTCATTCAATTAAGAGATGCAAACATAATCTCTTTAGGTAAGTTACCAGAGAACTTTGTTTTAATATCCAATTTTTACTTACAATCAAATCAAATACAGATTTAAATTTCTAGTAATAATACTTCAATATTTATGCATATATATTTCTAAAATCTTATTCCCAAATACATCAATTGAAAGTAATTCTAATCATATAACATTTAAATTTAAAGATACAAATTTAGATCACTTTTTTAAGGAAAAAAACTTCTCTTCCCCCTCAACAACTTTACCATCCTAGATTCCCATCATCTTTACATTAGCTTCTATCTTTGACCCAAGATTTGTACTCTTCTCTAAACCCATATGATAGAGAAGTGGGAAAGATTTTATTTCCCAAGCCACATAGAGATAGACCCCACTTTTATATGACAAGCACTTTTAAATCTCAAATGCCAGATCTTTTCCTTTGTAATTCCAATGACTGAGAGAAAAATAGAAGACAAAAAACAATAAAAGTGGGTGCGCGCGCGTACACACACACACACAAATAAAACTGCTTTTCTAAATCAATTGAACTCCCATTCTTGGCCTCTCCTTGAGGTAGAGACAAGAAGGGGAGTTCTGGGACTATAGCCATCAGATCCCGCTGACTGGGAGGCACACAGATTGTCCCACAGTAGGCAAGCACAAGGCTGCATAGTCAATCTCCTCAGTATTAAAGGCCTCTTTGAATTTACACCCAGCCCTGGAGGGATCTGTACTTTGGCCAAAAGACATTTCCTCCAAGCAGAGCACCTGCCCAAACCAAACAACAGTATTTAATAATTTTCTTTTTGTCATTTTCTATAAATGTTGGTACTTCATCCCAGTTCTTCCTAAAGGGTTCTCTTCCAGGACACTAAGTAGGTTTTTAGAGCCAACTATCTTAAATTGTTCCTTTCCCATGGTTCCCATTATTTTGTCCCCTTTGATGGAGGATTCACCCAATCTTATCAAAGGCAAATTGGAGCACTCTTACAGGCTATAACCAATTAAAGTCTCCCACTCCCAATTCCAGTCATCTAGGCTGTGCACCAGTTTTTAATCAAAGGAAAAGTACTCTTATGGATTCTAACCACTTAGAGTCTCCCCTAGCTCACCAATTTCTTGCCCTATCTGGGTTGTGCACACAACTTTACCTGATTGATTCCAAACTTTTCTCACTGGCTTTTCTCCTGAGCTGAATTAATTTTCACTATCCCAGTTTGGAGCTTCATTTATTTTAGTTTTTGCTTTCTCCAAGTGTCTCCCTGTGAGAATTTACCAGATTAGAGTGGGAGTTCTGCAACCAAGTCCAAGAACCACTGGAAAACTCTTTGGCAGATGCCTGCCCAAAGATTCAGTATGGGAGAGACCCCTCACAAACAGGAAATATCCCGGAGGAGCCCCCAAAACTGTGTGGGACAGCGACCCTTACCCAAATTAAAATCAGAGACCCTCAAGGAAAAAGCAAAAAGGATTTGTTACAATCTCCCAAGAAAGGACAACTCCCAGAAGACAAGGTGTCTCAGTAAAGGAGTGCAAAGTACACACTGCAAACCCAGGATTATAGATAGTAATCTAGAAGTCCCCCCATTGGCTGGTATTATCTCCTCTCCGTCTTTTGGAATCTATTAACACTCTTCAAAGTTCAGCTCAGTTTCTATCTCCTACAAGCAATATGCCTTGATAATTCTAGTTGTTATTGTATTTTCTCTATTAAAATTATATTTTATTTATGACTTATATCATATAAGTAGAGTATAGGTTTCTAGAAAACAAAGACTACTGTTCTGTTGGTTTTTGCATTTCAGAAGTTATGAAGCTAGCTTCATGCTTTGTACTCAGTAGGTGCTTAAGAAATAAGTACTTGTCCAATAGAATAGAATTAGGGTAGATCTTTTTAGCAAGCAGAACAGATGGTTGCCAATTGTCTGTAAACAATATGATTTCACAGGAAGGAGTATCTGTTGAATCAATCAATCAGTCAACTATTCTCTCCATTTTGGATTGTACCTGACAAGATATTTTACATTGTGATGTGAGAACACCTACCTCTATTGAATCAATCAAAAAGTAATTAGACAAAGTATGAACAACTTAGTCAATCAGGTTGAGAAGTAGAGTGCTTCTAGACATTGGATGAAATAGGAACATACTGTGATTATTTAAGGACACTTACTCCCTATGGGATTTGGATAAAATAATGATCCAGTTTAGAACCTAGGATTCCAGTGTTGTAATAGTCCAGTGGTAGAACTTCACTCCAAAATCTGAAACAGAAAAATCACGCGTTGAGATTTGAGGAGAGAAGAAAGGGAGCTAACATTTCTTCTGTCCCAGTTCAATTGGCCAGAGGAAATCCTTGTGAATTTTGAAAAATTAGACTTTCCATTAATGTCCTAGGAGGTTCCTTAGAACAGTGATAGATTATGTCAGTATTAAGGACTTAAAGACAATTGACACACTCAGGAAACCTATCTTCAGGATCCAACAATGAGCCTGGGAGAAAACCATGACAAAGGCAAACTTCATTAGGAGAAAAATCTCTGAATAATCAGGAACTGTGAATTTACTCCTTTGCTAAGTAAGCTCTTTAAGCATGAATTTATTTCCCCTGGACTCTGTTCAGAGATTGTGTCCCAGACTCATGGAGAGAATGTACCATCTGTTCTTATCATAACACTTTAGTAAATACCAATTTAAATTAACCCTGGCTTGATAATAGGTGTCAATTGATAATCACTATGTGACTTGAAATTTGCAGCACAGGATTGTTTTGTTTTCTAGAAGCAATCTGTGAATTCTTTTGATTGGCACTTTATATTTTGTGTTTAGAAGTTCTGGGAAGTTTTCCTGTATTATTTCTTTCATTATCATGTTAAGGTTTTTTGACATTCAGTGGAGACCTATAATCATTAAGTTGTTTCTATATATTTTGCGTGTGAGATCAATATATTTTGCTAGTTTGGAGATTGTATTTTCTTTTAATGCTGTTGCTTTTTTTTTCTTTTCTCCCAGATTGTTCTTCAATTCTGTGTATTTGTATTACCAACCACTTATTCTCTCATTTCTTTAGTGAAATCGGACCTCTGAGCATTCAACTTTTTTTTATTCTATTCTTTTTTTCTGATATATGAGTCATTAATTCTCATTTGGCTTTTAAACTATTTAGAAACATCCCATTGTAGTTCCATGTTCTTAGAAATCTATAGAGTCCTCTGCCTCAAAAGATGTTGATTAATTTTCCTATGTCTTACAAAAGTCTTTAATAGAATTTTCTTGTTCCTGACTCCTTGGCAATTTCAATCTCCTTCCCTCCTTTTTATCATTTTCCTAGTGTTTGCTTTCTGACTCTTGTCCCTTTGATAAAGGTTAACCTGGGGGTTATTATACTTTAGAACCTCTTCCCACACTGATGAATTCTCTTCTTATTATGACTTAAGAGTTGCTGTGTTGAAAAAATTCATCAATCTATGGTAAACCTGGTGATAAGTCTCTGAATTTAATTAAATTCATCCTCAAATAATAGCCTACTACTAGTCCAAGAATTGTCCTTGAAGCCACCAATCCCTGAGTGCAAGATTTGCCTCTTACAAATAGTGAATATGTGACTTTGGATAAAGACTTTGGAGAAGAGAAGAAAGGAGAGAGGGGAGAAGGGAGGAGAGGGGAAGGGAGGAGAGAAGAGGAGGGAAAAGAAAATGAGGAGAGGAGGAGAGGGGAGGGAAGAGGAAGGGAAGGAAGGGAGAAGAGACAGACAAACAAACAGGTATCCAAGCAGAGACAGACAGACAGACAGACAGACAGAGACAGAGAAAGAAAAGAGAAATAGAAGTATTTGTTAATCACTTAAACACCTTTGCTAAGTGCTAGAGATACACAAAAATCAAAAAGCAAAACCAAACTCTATCTTCAAGGTACCTACATTTACATTAAGGAGAAAACATGTACATAATTAGATATTTACAATATCCTTGCAGAGAAAACAAAAAGTAACTTTAAAGGGGAAGGCCTCAGGGAAAATAATGAAGATCTTTTCGGAAGACCCTTAAAGGATTGTGAATTGAAACCATAAAATCATAGAATTTTACATATGGAGGAAACCTTAGAGCAATAAATCTAACTTTCATTTCACAGATGAGAAAAATGAGAGCCACAAGTAGTGACTAGTCTGAAATCTACAAAGCAAGTAATATATTCCTAAAGATCAGAGATATCTGGTAGTTTTGTTTAGAGAATTAGCTTGGGAGAAAACATAATAAACTTTAAGTTTATATGAAAGCTTATGAAAAAGAGAAATGTTTCACTGCTGTAGTTCATTGTTGCTGTAGAGTATTTAACAAAAATAAATCTATTTATATCTTGCAAAAAAATTCATTAAAATTTAAGAAAACATAGAGCTTTACTTGAGTTTGGACTTCTAAATTTTAATACTGGAATAATGACCAAAGGTTAGGAAGTGTGTCCCTGGAATGCTTTAAAAGAAAGTTAGGCTCCCATATGTCTTGGATGATTAATCTGCTTGGAGGCAGGAACCTAGGCCAAATCAGCTCTCGAGGTCCCTTCCAGATGTGAGTCTATGATTCTGTGCTGTATAAATTACCTATTATCTTTATAAACAGTGTTATTCTGCTATTATCTGAACAATGTGGGTGGTTTGCATTTTGTTATGTTTTATTTTGAGATTTGGACTTTTGTTTTCTCAATATTATCTTTTTGTTTATAACTTTTTTTGTCAGAGTTCCCAGAATCTTTCAGATGCACACAGATAAGTTATTAAAAATTATTATCAGGAAACAGAAGAGGACAGAGTAGAGAACACTTATGGTGGGATGTTTTCTAGGTTTATATGGAGGGAGAGAAAAGGCCAGAAAAATTAATTCCCTTTTTAAATGTGAGATAATACTAATAGTAATAGGAGCATGAACCTGTTGCATCAGTGTATTTCCTAACCTGCAAAAGAACCTCAATCCTAGGAAACTCATATGCAGTTGGCAGGTGAAAAGGAATTCAATTGGGATAAAGGGGGTGGGAAGCCTCAGAAAAGATCATCAGGTAGGTCATGGTTACAACTGAGCCAGGAGAGGGAAGGAATTTACTTCAGAGAAAATAGTTCATCCTTGTTCTGGAAATTGGAAGGAAAGAGTACCCTGGGAGTTAGGGGTCATGCTATATGACTTTATTCATGGCTTCCTGAATCTGAAGAGGGAAGAGACTGGGCCACACCATATAGGCCAGCAGTAGACCTCAAGTACAGTAGGGACAGATCCCTGTGTTAAAAATATTGCCCCATCCCATTATGTCTGTGACTTTGAGCACAGACCTAGCTATAATTCTATATACAATTTTAAGATATATAGAGGAAAACCCATTAGCATATTAAGTGACTTACCCATGGTCATGTAGCCAGTGTCAGGGACAAGAAGGAAAAAGGCACAATTCAACCATTTGGGAGGAGAGGAGAAAGTTTATTTGTAGGAGAGAAAAGACTGAGATTAGTTTGTTTCAAGCAAAGAAAGAAAATATAACAGGATTTGATGGATGGAAAAACAAACTTAGCAATTTAAACCTTGGAAAGTAATGGTCTGAATGATCTCAAGGAATGGAAAATATGTGTAGAATAACTTAGATAACAAACCTCTCAAATTTGCTACATAATTGTTTGTGCCTGGAGTAAATAGGTTAGGTTATCCCTTTCAGCTCTGATTCTGTCATTCTCTGATACATAAATAACCTGATACTATTACAATACTTTTCTATTATTGTTTGAATAGTGTGAGCAGTTTGTGTTTTATTTTATTTGGGTACCTCAAGGTATAGGAAGGTGTACTCAAAGGCTATTTTAAAATTGCTCTATATTTATTTTTTATGTAATAATTTCTACATATTATTTCCATTAAAATAAAGTGTTTTTGAGGGGAGGAACTGTTTTTATTTTTTCTTTGTATCTCAAGTTTGGGCAGAGTGCCTGGAACATATTATATGCTTAATAAATGCATATTGATTGATGCAAAAAACAAAAAAAATTAATTTAAAATATATTCATTTAGAGCTAAAATTGAGAACTAAAATTTATTATACTTTAGCTGAATCTAAAAAAGAAACAGAAGTAATTTTGATTCCATATGAGAAAAAGAAAAAAAAAAATTATATGGTTAAAAGAGAAAAACAAGGAAACTAGACTATGCTTAAATTCACTATAGTGAAATAAAAATCCAAGATAGCTTTCAGTCTTGTGTGGCCCTTTCCTGCTTCTGTAGCAACAATAACAATGTGGTGAGAAAGGAAACATGGCATGCTAAGAGTCACAGTTTTGGACTATCTATCAACTATAACTTGGTTATTGTTGCCTCAAGGCTAAAATGTTTATCCAAAGTCTATTCTACCATTAGTAAGCTGAGGAAGGGATGAAGGGTTACTGTAAGGGAGGCTAGTTTCTGACTCAGGAATTCAGCCAGTCCAGCAGAAAGATTTGAGAATTCAGGGTCCTTGGAAGATTAAGGAAGAAGGAAGGGAGTGTTGGATTTGGAACCTGATGAGATTTAATTCTATGTAGGAACTGAATTGATGTGAATCTAATCTTTTCCCCCTCTCCAGAGACTAAGGTAGTAAAAGATGATTACCTCTATGCCAGGTATTAGGGGAAAAGGGGCCAAGTTTTTATTATTTGTTCTTGTTTATATCTTTGAAATAACATTTCTTTTTAAATACTAATCTATCTATTAATGCACCTGGGATGTTTGAATCCCCTAAAATTGAGGGAACACAATTGGTAAATGCTCTAGCTAGTGATAGAAATGAAAGAGCCTCCAACCCCCTAAAGGGACTGGAAAATCCTGAAAAAGGAGTAAATGTAATATGTCTGGCCTTCAGTCAGTATTGTAAAGGAAGAGAAACTGTTCATTCACTAAACAGCAAGAGATACTCAATGTTCATGGCAGGAGTACCAATAGGATGAAAATGACAATATTTCCCAAATAATTTTTACAATTTTAGTGCTATATTAACTATAATTAATATAATATATAATATATACATAACTTTAACATATAATAATTAAGCTATAATTAACAGATCCTTTACAAAATTAGAGAAAATTACATCAATATTTACATTGAAGAATCAAAAGATCAAGAATAATAATCAACTTACTCAATATACGTTTTGCAGAATTAAACAAAAAATTTCATTTCGAGAAATAAAAGTTCAAGATAAAGATATAAGCAATTCAGAAGGAAAAAAAGAGCTTGGTCCAAGCAGATTTCAGTATATTATTATTATTAAGCAGTAATTATCTAAACTATCTTATATTGGACTTGAAAAATAAAAGTTGAACAGTTGAATATAATAAATAACAAAAGATTTAAAACAAATGCACAGAGCAAGAGATATTTGCTAAAGCTGAGAACACAAATTATTAAGGAAGTGATGTTCTAATTTTAAAAGAACTTCTAAGAAGACTGGAAAGTAATCTAGTTTTAAAAATATATTTAGACCAGCAACTTATAACTTATAAATCATTTCAGTATCTTGGCCAAGAAAACTCCAAAAGGGATCATGAAGAGAGAATCAGATTTGGCTTAGATGACTGAACAACCACAATAAAGTGCCAATTACTATGCTAAATTCTGGAGATAAAAATTCAATAAGCAGTTCAATCCCCTATCTCAGTCAAGGAGCTTTCACTCTAATGGGGAAAGATAAGATATAAAAGGAAGAAAGGATAGGCTAATGCAGCAAGTGAGGAGAAGGGGATTCTGGAGAGAATTCAAATACAAGTGAAAGGAAGAATGACTGAGACCCTTCCTAAAATATTGATCTCAGGGAGGAAATGAGCATTCAGGAGAGGAGGGTCCCAGAGGTTTTTTCCAGGATGGCAATGCAGCAAGCCAGGAGAAATATGAGTCTAGAGTCAGTAAAAGATAAAAAATATAAAAAAGTAAAAGATAAAGGTAAAAGATAAAACTGACTATAAAATATTCTAAAGGTTTTTTTGTACAAGCAAAATAAAAACATATAGAATCAGAAGAAAATATGTGGATTTGAGGAAAATATACATTAAATATGTCTAATATGAGTCTGATGTCCCAAATATACCCTCCCTCTAAAAAATGATATACAAATTGTTAGCTATCTTAAGAAAAGGAGTAGGAGAAGGAAGAAAAAAAATCTTTTAAAAGTGAATGTTGAGATCATCAGGATGATTTCAGAAAGACTGATAAAGACTTACATGAACTGATGCTAAGTGAAGTGAATAGAACCAAGAGAACATTGTACACGGCAACAAAAGGATTATGTGATGATCAACTCTGACAGATCTGGCTCTTTAGCAATGAAGTGATTCAGGCCAATTCTAATAGACTTGTGATGGAGAGAGCCATCTGCAATCAGAGAAAGGATCATGGGGACTGAATGTGGATCACAACATAGAATTTTCACCCTTTTTGTTGTTGTTTGCTTGCTTGTTTTTTCCTCTTTATTTTTTCCCTTTTTGATTTGATTTTTCTTGTGATAAATGTGGAACTATGTTTAGAAGAATTGCATATGTTTAACCTATATTGGATTACTTGCTGTCTAGGGGAGAAGAACATGGGGAAGAATGGAGAAAAATATGGAACACTAAGTTTTGCAAGAGTGAATGCTGAAAACTGACTTTGAAAATTAAAATTTATTATAAAAAATAAAGTATAGTTAGTGAAAGAAGTGAATGTTGAAAACTAAAAAAAAAAGGTGAATTTTTTTTCTTTTTTTAAAAATTTATTTATTTTATAATTATAATTTTTTGACAGTATATATGCATGAGTAATTTTTTATAACATTATTCCTTGTAATCACTTTTCCAAATTATCCCCTCCCTCCCTTTACTCCCTCCCCTAGATGACAGGAAATCCCATACATTTTACATGTGTTACAGTATAACCTAGATACAACATATGTGTGTAAATCCAATTTTCTTGTTGCACGTAAAGTATTAGATTCCGAAGGTGTAAGTAACCTGGGTAGATAGACAGTAGTGCTAACAATTTACATTCACTTCCCAGTGTTCTTTCTCTGGGTGTAGTTATTTCTGTCCATCATTGATCAACTGGAAGTGAGTTGGATCTTCTTTATGTTAAAGATATCCACTTCCATCAGAATACCTCTTCATACAGCACTGAAGTGTACAGTGATTTTCTGGTTCTATTCATTTCACTCAGCATCAGTTGATGTAAGTCTTTCCAAACCTCTCTGTATTCATCTTGCTGGTCATTTCTTGTAATGTTCTTGAATTGTGAGGGTCCGGTCGTCTGCCCAATTATAATCCTTCTCTGGGAGGAGATCTGTAAAATCTTTTCCTTCTGTGTGCAGGTTTCTTGGGAGCTCTGAATCTCCTCCTGCTCTTGTCCTTTCAGTCCAGAGTCAATTCTCTCAGACCCAATGCTTCCCTTCTTTTATCCTCCCAGAGAATGGGCATGGGATAACGCAAGGGCTTCTGGGAAACATTACTTCAACCAATGAACTTGCTCCTCTTAGAATTCCTAAGGCGTAAACTCCCTTTAAAGGCCCGAACCAAAGTCAGAGAACTGTCAAGTCAACCTGAGTTCTCACCTTGTAATTGTCCAAACAACCTGAATTCTCACCTTGTCACTGTCCAGACATCCTGAATTCTCACCTGGTAATCCTAACAATTTCTTACAGAGCAATAATATTCCATAACTTTCATATGCCATAATTTACCCAACCATTCTCCAATTGATGGACATCCATTCATCTTCCAGTTTCTAGCCACTACAAAAAGGGCTGCCACAAACATTTTGGCACATACAGGTCCCTTTCCCCTCCTCAGTATTTCTTTGGGATATAAGCCCAATAGCAGCAATGCTGGATCAAAGCAAACTTTTTGGGCATAGTTCCAAATTGTTCTCCAGAATGGTTGGATTCTTTCACAGCTCCACCAACAATGTATCAGTGTCCCAGTTTTCCCACATCCCCTCCAACATTCATCATTATTTGTTCCTGTCATCTCAGCCAATCTGACAGGTGTGTATTGGTCATCTGATCAGTAGTGATTTGGAACACTCAAAAAGGTGAATTTTTATATACTTTTGTATACAATATTTAGAATTATACCTCAAATAAAAGATTTGATCAAAGATTTTCAGTGGAAAAAATAAAAATGTCCATTGTCTGAAATAGTTTGAAATAATTAGAGAACAGATCAATAAAAGAAAATATAAGAATATTTGGACTACCTGAAAGCTAGTCCAAAAAAAAAGAATTGTGACACAATAATTTAAGAAATAATCCAAGAGAATTGTCTTGTACTAATAGATCATGACAGGAAAGTAGAAATAGAAAAAAATCCACCAATTCATTACCTGAAACAGACCTTTTGTGGGAAAATACATAAGAATATCACTGCCAAATTTCAAAACCCTCAAAGAGAAAATTTTGCAAGAAACCAGAAAAAAACAATTCAAATATGCTGGAATTACAATTAAAATTATATAATACTTCTCAGCAACCACAATAAAAGATCCCAGGTTCTGGAATCATATATACTGACAATCAAAAGAATTAGACCTGCGGCCAAAAATATCTAGCAAAATTATAAACAATACTGAATGAAAAAAGTGGACATTTAACAAACTTCCAGATTTTCAGAACTTTCTTCCAACTAAACCCAAATTCAATAGAAAATTTAAGTTATAAGAGGCCAATACCAAAGATGAGTTTCAAGGAACTTAACATGGACAAATTGTTTGTGTTTTTTACATGGAAATGTATACCATATGTTTAAGATTGACTTCAGCAACTGGGTAGCTCAAAAGAAAGATTATTACAGAGTTGAGTATAATTAATTCTAAAAACCAAAATCACCTAGGAAAAGGTAAAAATAGTAATTATGTTATATAGATGAGGTGCATAAAAAGAATAGACAATGAGGCATTAGTAGGGGAGGAAGGCTCATAATTCTGAAAACTATTCACATCAGGAATGGTTTAAATAGGCAACACTATATATATATATTTGCCCTAATACACCAAGAATGTGCAATAAGAGCAAAATGGCCCAGGTTTTCTAGACATACATACCCCCTTCTCTCCACTTATAAGTGTGTTTGGCAAGTCAATAATAAGATTATGGTCACTCATCTGGTCTCAGAGACCCAGCAAATCTAAGAGAGAGGGACTACTTGGGCCAAGGACTTTTTATGCCTTCATACCAGGAAGCTGGAGCCAATCAGGTTGCATAGGGGAGCAAGCTGCATCAAAAAGTCAAGGGAAATAGGGTCATCAAGAAGATTCCATCAGGAAAATGCCAGTCCCATCACAATAGACAATGTTAATTAGTACCATACTGTCAAAGTTAAAGTCCTTTTTGTTAAAAAAAAATATATGTCTCATTCTACACCTTGAGTCTATTACATTTCTATCAGGAGATAAATAACATGAGCCATGATCAGTCCTCTGAAATCATGTTTAGGCATTGTATTGATCAGAATTCTTATAACTTTCAAAATTATTTGTTTTTACAATGCTATTGTTATTGTTCTCCTGGTTTTGTTCACTGCACTCTGTATCAGTTTATAGAAATCTTGCCAGATTTCTCTAAATCCTTCATCATTTTTTATGCCACATTTTATTATATTCATATAATTTGTTCAGCAATTCCCCAAGTGATAGAGGCCTATTAATTTCCAATTCCTTTCTACTATATAAAAAAGGTCCACTATAAGTATTTTGGCTCTTATGGATCATTTTCTTCTCTCTTTGATCCCTTTGAGATATGTCTAAAATTGATATCACTACCAGGATATATACAATTTAATAACTTTTCGATATAGTTATAAATTACTTTCTGGGATGGCTGTACCAACTCATAATTCCACCAAACATGGTAATGTGTCCTTTTTTTTTTTTTAAACTGTAACTCCTTTAACACTTGTCATTTTCCTTTTTTTATCTGTTTTGACAATCTTGAGATAAAACCTCAGAATGGCTTTAATTTGCAGTATTCTAGGTCTTAGTAATGTAGAGTATTTTTTCAAGTAGCTATTAATAATTTAAATTTTTCCTTAGAAAATTTTCTGTTCATATATTTTGGCTATTATTATATATTATATATTATAATTATATTATATATAATATATGATATTATATATTACATGTATAATATTATATTATTATAATATATATTATATATATTATATTTGGCTATATTATATTGGAAAATGGTTCTTACTTTTATAGATTTGAATCAATTCCTTTTATCTTGAAAATGAGACTCTTATTAGTGAAAATGCTACAAAGAAATTCTCTTGCCCCCACCCACCCACCCACCCTGTTAACTTTTTCTCTTCTAATTTTAACTGTAATGATTTTATTTTTGCAAAATATTTTTAATTTTACTTGGTCAAAACTGTCCATTTTCTCTTCTGTGATCCTGTCCTCTGTTAGGTTATGAATTCTCCATACACACACACACACACACACACACACACACGTATATAAAATATAAAAGATAATTACTTGCTTATCTAACTTATTTATGATATCATCCTTTTATGCCTAAATTATGAATCCATTTGGAAGTTAGCTTTTTTCCCCTAAGGCAATTGGGGTTAAGTGACTTGCCCAGGGTCACACAACTAGGAAGTGTTAAGTGAAGCCAGATTTGAACGCAGGTCCTCCTGACTTCAGGGCTAGTGCTCTATCTACCACACCATCTAGCTGTCCCGGAACTTATCTTAATGAGATATTGGTCTATACTTCGTTTCTATCATACAGCTTTCCAGTTTTCTCAAGGGTTTTTCTCAGTATATTGGACATTTTCAATATATTGATCAGTTGAACTGACTTTTTTTTTTCTTTTCTGTCTTTAAAAACTACTATTGTCTGTATGAAATAGAATTTCTGGGATCAATTCTGAGAAGGTTCAAGGGAAAGATACTATGATGTTAAAAACAATATGTTACAATGATGTTAAAAACAAAAGACATCAAAAACAAAAAGAGTTTTGGTCTGTTATTGTTGTTTAAAAAAAAAAAGTCATAAATTGTTAGAACCTGACAGAATCCTAGAACTAATAGAATCAGAAATGCTTCAGTAACCTACCCAAATCTTTAGTATACTCTGAAGAAATGGTGAGAGATGTTACAAGGAATGGATTGCCAAGTACAGGACAGAGAGGGATATAGTGAAATGAAAGTGATATAAAAACATAAAACATTAGAAGAAAATTAAGAACTAGATATGGAAATTTCCTTTTCATGCAAAACTATCAGAAATCCACAAACAAATATTTTAAATTACCAAAGATAATGATCAGGTCAAAAGAAAGATTATAAAAGAGGTTTTTTTAAAAAATATTATAGAATTAAAGAAGCAAAAATATAATGAAAGGGACTTTAAAAATTATACAGTCCAATTTCTTATTTAACAAAGGAAAAAGCTAAGATCCAAAAGAGATGATGGATTTACCCATCAACTTAAAGATAGAGCCAAGATCATAACCATAGAACTCTGCCTAGTTCAAATATAATAGATAGGATCTCATGGCGTAAAATTCTACAAGAAAAAGTTCTCAAGGAAGTTCTCAAAAATGAAATCCTAAAAATGCAAAGAGAAATAATTACTGCTGAGAAGGAAAAGGTAATTATTGAAAGACACAAATATAAATTCATAGGGAACTCCCTAACAAATTATAATTTTTAAAGACATAACAGTTATAATGTAGAGTGAAGTGTGTCCCAGTTTTTCCATATCCTCTCCAACACTTATCATTTTCCTTTTTTGTCATCTTAGCCAATCTGATAAATATAAAGTGGTACCTCAGAATTGTTTTAATTTGTAATTTTCTGATCAGTATTGATTTAAAACATTTTTCATATGACTATAGATAGATTTAATTTCTTCACCTAAAAACTACCAGTTCATAAGCTTTAACTGTTTATCAATTGGAGAATGATTCATTTTTATAAACATGATTCAGTTCATTATATATTTGAGAAATGAGACCTTTACCAGAGAAATTTACTATTAAAAAAAAAATCTTTCCCCAGTTTCCTTCTTTGCTTCTAAACTCGGCTGTGTTGATTTTATTTGTGCAAAAGATTTTTAATTTAATATAATTGTAATTATCCATTCATCCCATGATGCTCTCTACCCCTTGTTTGGACATAAAATTTTTCCTTATACATAGATCTGGCATGTAAATTATTCCATGCTTCCCTAATTGTCTTATGATATCACTCTACTTCTAAATCGTATATGTGTTTTGACCTTATCTAGCATGTGGTATGAGGTGGTGGTCTATACTTAGTTTCTGCCAAACTGCTTTCCTATTTTCCCAGCAATTTTTGTCAAATAATGAGCTGGGATCTTTGCATTTATCAAATAGTAGATTATTATGATCATTTGCTACTGTGCAGTTTGCATCTAAACTATTCCATTAATTCATCACTTTATTTCTTAGATTCTGTGGCAGATTATTTTAATGATCACCACTTCGTAATACAACTTGAAACTTTGTATTGCTAGGCCATCTTCTTTCACATTATTTTCATCAATTCTCTTAATCTTCTTGACCTTTTATTTCCTCCAGATGAATTTTGTTATTTTTTTCTAGCTCTATAAAATAACGTGTTTTTTTTTTTTTTTGTTTTGTTTTTGTGGCTTGATTGGCATGACATTAAATAAGTTAGGTAGAATTGTCATTTTTATTATGTTGGATCAGCCTACCTAAGAGCAATTAATATTTCTCTGACTATTGAGATCTGACTTAATGTTAAAAGTATTTTTAAATTGTGTTGATACAGTTTCTTGGCAGGTAAACTCCCAAATATTTTATATAACCTGCAGTTATTATAAATGGAATTTCTCTATTTCTTCTTGCTGGACTTCATTGATAATATAGAGAAATGCTGATGATTTGGGTGATTTAGTTTATATACTAAAAATTTGCTGAACTGGTCAATTATTTAATTATTTTTATGTTATAAATATATTAATTATTTTAGTTGATTATCTAAATATGGCCTCATATCGTCTACAGAGTGTAATAGTTTTGTTTTCTCATTGTCTCTTGTAATATCATCAACTTCCTTTTTCTTATCTTATTCCAATAACTAGCATTTTTAGTATAATAATGAACAACTATGGTGATAATGGGAATCTTCTACTCCTACTCTTTTTGGGAAGGCTTCTGACTTATCCTCGTTACAGATAAGGCTTTCTGATAATTTTAGATAGATACCATTTATTATAATGAAAGCTCCATTTATTCCTGTGTTCTCTAGTGTTTTAATAGGAATAAATATCAAATTTTATCACAAGATTTTTTTATCTTTTGAAATAATCATGATTTTTGTTGTTTTTGTTATTTATATGGTCAGTTATACTGATAGTTGTCCTAATATTGAATCAACCCTGTACTCCTGGTTCTAAATCCTACCTGGCAATTGTGTGTGATTTTTCTGATATATTGCTGTAATCTCCTTGCTAGTATTTTATTTAATATTTTTGCGTCGATATTCATTAAGGAAATTGTTTCAATTGTTTCTATTATACTATATATGGGGGTGGGGAAGAAAAAATCAAAGAAATAAGTATCATTACTTTACTTTAGATAGATGGGATGGTAACAAATGGAGATAGATGGTAAATCTATTGAACTTAATTTTTCTTTTGTTTTCATTGGGGAAGAAGGTTTGGAATGGGACCTTTCTCTAAGTCCTTATCCCTATATGGAAATACAACTCTTCAGATTGCTCACACCAAGAAGGTCATTCAGACTATATGTGACAAGATTTTCTTTGGCTCTTTGAAATAATCTATGTAAGAGAATCTCTCTGCCAATCCCAACTCTCTAACCTGGCAGAATCCTTTTGAATTTTGACTCTGCCATTCAGAGTTTAGCTATTCCTCTAAGGTTTTGTTGGTAAACTTGATAAGTAAGCTATTTAATAAACATTCTCTTCCTACCCCTTCTATTTTTTTTATATGTTATTGTTTCTCTAGTTCTACTATCCCTCCTTATTCTTCTTAATTGTCCAGAGATCACTGATTCAACAATATTATCTGTCAATTCTTTTAGTACTCTGGGATATAGTGTATTTGGACCTACTGAATTGTGCACATCAGAAGTCCATAGGTCACAGTCTTTATTAATTACTTGTTTATCTGAAGTTTCAACTCTCCATTAGCTATTTTTGTTCTTATTCTCCCCATTCGAAACATAGGTTATATGATGAGGGAAGGGAAACATGTCAAGGAAGAATATGCAGTGGGAGGACCAAGAAGTCTGTTAATTTCATCATTCCCAGCCAGCTGGGGACAAGGGAGAGACTTTGCACTTCAGTATAGGAAATAAAAGGCTCCTTCCTGTGTCTATAAGTATGGATCGCCCAGGGACTGTCCCTGGGTGGATAGCCTGTTTCTTGCAGAAACTAAATAAACCAATTTATATCACACACTCTTGAATCTTCTTTTATCTTTGCAGCATATGTCTAACACTTGGGCTTCATTTCTCCATCTCTGTAAAATGAGGGGGTTCAACTAAATAGCTTCTAAAGTTCCTTGCAACCCTAAATCAGACTTTGCAGATTCAAGAAGCTTCTAGCAGTAGTAATGAGAATAGCAAATGCTTGGCAGAAAGAAGACTGAGTGTGGCTATCAGACATACCAAATGGGGCTCGATTTTCTTTTTAAATCCTGGTGGCAAAAATAAGATCATTGCCACATTGACTTTCTCTAAAGCAGAGTGAGAGAAGAGAAGGCAACAAGTGCATTCCCCAGACATCCTCAATGAGAGTTTTTCAGGAGCCTACAGAGCCCATAAGTCATTCCTCTCCTGCACTCACAGCACATCCTCCAACCAAGTCTTTTTTTCAGTCCAGGCTGATAGCCATTCTGCTATGCTCCCCATAGTGTTAAAGTTCTCTGATTCCTAGCACAGTCCTAGAGTTTGGGAGGTCCATGGCAAACAATGACTGTGGCTGTGACCATGATCATTCTTCTCTCTCGGCCATCAGGCAGAACTGATGGACTCCTGACAACCCCAGAGAGTCCATTATGCTCAGATGAGGATTCAAACAAATGGTATTCACAGGAATTGAAGTTAGAAGGAGAGCAGCACAGAGGAGGCTTTCATCACTTGGGTCAATCTCTCCCTCCCTTTGCATAAGCCCTTTGTGGTTCCTTTGGCTTTCTCAATGATGGATGTACAATGGGCCAAGATGGGTTCACTCTTTGTCTGGGCAGAAACTGCTACAGCTGTCTGGGAAGAAACAAGCATTCAAAGAGTTCCCTTCATCCCTCCGCAGATGTCTTTATCTTTCTAGCCTTCCATTTTCAATTTAACAGGTGTGCACTATTATCACTCACTCCGCTGCCCTTTCTCTTTATCCTGCCATGATTATAAAAATACAGAGTGACTTAGGGTGTTTTGTAACAAAAACTTTCAAAGAATATTAAAGCATGCTTAAGTACAAAAGTGGGTCTGTTTACCTTTATGATTCTTTCTAAGGATCTAAATAATCTTAAATACCATCCTTCTCCTCCTCCTTTCCTTTTCACTGTCTCCTTTTTAAAAATTAAGCCTGGACCAGATATATTTCTTCTTCCTATGTTGTTGATGTTCAGTCATAATTGGTCAGGTCCTTTTGTGACTCCATGTGGGAGGGTTTTGGCAAAGATACTAGAGTGGTTTGTCATTTTCTTCTCCAGATCATTTTACAGATGAGGAAACTAAGGCAGAGTTAAGTGATTTGGCCAGTGTCACACAGCTAGGAAGTGTCTGAGGCAAGATTTGAACTCAGGAAGATGAATCTTTCTGCTTCCAGTCCTGGCACTCTATCCACTGCATCACTTAACTGCAATTCCAAAGGCCTTAGGTAAAAATTCCCTTGCAAAAATGAAGCTTCTAATTATGGGGAATTATGAAATATGTCAAGCCCAGCACAGGGTTTCATGGTATGATGCTACAGAAAAAAGAATATTAGCTTTGGATTTAAAGCATCTATGAAAATTAAGCCCATGGGAAGAATGGGGTAATTGGACTTGGGGAAGTCCTGCTTCAAACCTCATCCTTAGGATGCTTTGCTACATTGGTCTTTCTGTGTGTCTGTTGACGGCTTCCATGGGGTGTCTTTATGTCACATAGGTAGCGTAGTCTCCATGAGACAGTTGGGAGATAATTGTGCACTACTCCAAAGCCATGGCCTCTAAGCAACTTGGGAAGAAGACAGTTTCAATTAAACAACCATTCAACAAGGCTCCTTAAGGGTTACTGTATATAAGACCCTATGCTAAGCTCAGAGAACACAAAGAAAGGGCAAAATCAATCCTTGCCTTCAAGGAACTTATATTCTAATGGGATATAGAACATATTTACATTTAAGACCTTTGCCTGGCGCATAGAAGAAGCTTCATAAATGATTGTTCATTGATTTTTTTTTTTTTGTTCATTGATTTTTTAAAATTTTTTCTCACGATATCTGCATCCAGAGAGAGAACTATGGAGACTGAATGTAGATTGAAATATAGTATTTTCACCTTTGATTGTTTTTCCTTTCTTGTGGCTTCTCTTTTGGTCTAAATTTTTTTTTGTACAATGTGACAAATATGGAAATATGTTTAGAGGGATTTCACTTGCTTAACCAATATCACATCACTGTCTTGGGGAGGGGAAAGTGAAGGAGGGAGAAAAATTTGGAATATAAAGCCTTACAAAAAGTGAATGTTGAAAACTATCTTCACATGTATTTGGGGAAAATACTATTAATAAAAAATAAAATAAAATATAACTGGGAAATATTTAATGAAGTAAATAAAAATACAATGCAACCTAAAAAAATTTTTTTTTTCTTAGAGATACCTCTTCTAGGAAGTTGGGAGCAAGGAAAACTGATGGATGATGGGATCATGCATCCTTATAACTGGAGAAGTATTTTATTACAATATGAGGGTCCTGTAGCAAAAATATATTGATTTTAATTCATTGTATTTTCAAGCTATTCCCAACATCTATTTGCTACTCTTTCTGCTGTAATGTTTCCTAGTCCTTCCCCATACACAAACACATGTAAACTCTTACCACATCCCAAATTATATAGCCTTTATTTTAAAGTGGCCTGAGGCTAAGAAGGAAAGGGAAAGAGCACAAGAATTCAAGGATATTTGTGTTGCAGTCTGATTATCAAATGTCCAGATAGAAATTAAATTTTGTCAATTTTTTCATCTTGCCAAATATCTAAATATTTGCAAGACTTGGAAATACCTGAAGAAACTGCTCAGGGTTCATTCATATGTTCATTATTAGGTAGGAACACATGAGTATCATTGTCATTAAGTCCAGAATATAGGATTGAGATGGTGGAAAGCAGTGGCTATGAAATCAAAAGGCCTGAATTCAAGCTCCAATTCTACTTCTTACATCCAAGTGTGTGTCCTGCTAGAAATTTTTTCTCATCAATAAAATGAGGGACTTGGTCTAAGTCAGTGGTGTCAAACGCTAAAAGAAATGGATCCTTGGGTGGTATATTCACTTAGAAAACCACAAATTAATATCATTGATATAATATTATATTTTATTTACTTTTTTAAACATTCCCATCTACATTTGATTGCACATGAATAACCTATATCTAATTGTTTTCAGTATCTGGATGGAGGAGGGACTGATCAAATTTAGAACTCAAAACTTTAAATAAAAATGTTTTTAAAAATTGGGGAGGGAATTGGGCACATTTTGCCTCTGACAGCAAAGTTAATAAGAGTCTTTTTCAATTACTATTTTGAGTATGACCATAATAGAAAATAAGATCAAAGAATAATGGACAGGTATTTAGATGGTACAGTGGATAGAACACTGGCCCTGAAGTCAGAAGGCCTTGAGTTGAAAGCCAGCCTCAGATCCTTAACACTTACTAGCTTAACAGAGTGCATGTTGGGAAGTAATGCATAATTAAATTGGAAAAGTAGGTGAATCAGACTATGAAGGACTTTATTTATTTATTTTTTTCCCCTGAGGCTGGGGTTAAGTGACTTGCCCAGGGTCACACAGCTAGGAAGTGTTAAGTGTCTGAGACCAGATTTGAACTCGGGTCCTCCTGAATTCAAGGCTGTTGCTCTGTCCACTGCGCCACCTAGCTGCCCCTTATGAAGGACTTTAAATGTCAATTAGAAGTGATTGTCTTTGGCCTTAGAGACAATAAGGAGCTACTAGAGCTTAGGGGGTAGGAGGGCAGCTAGTTGATAACATAGAGAATATAGTGCTGGGTCTGAAGTCAGGGAAACATCTTCCTGAGTTCAAATCCAGCCTCAGACATTTACTAGCTATGTGAGCCTGGGAAATTCACTTAACCCTATTTGCCTCAGTTCCCTCATCTGTAAAATGAGCTGAAGAAGGAAATAGCAAATCACTCCAGTATCTCTGCCAAGCACTGGGATCACAAAGAGTTAAACACGACTAAAAGTGACTGAACAACAACAGCAACAGGGAATTTATTGAGTAGGGAAATGTCAAATCATCTTTAAGGACATTGCTTGGGCAGTTATGTGAAGAATAAATTGGAGAGGGAAGAAAGTCCAAGCTGGGAGATCAATTAAAAAAAAATTTGCAATATACCAAGAGGGAAGATTAGGGCCCTAAACAGGGTGAGGATTATCTGAATAGAGAGAGATAAGGGAACAGATGGAGTAAGTGTGCAGGAAGGAGAAATGACAAGATTTGGCAACTGATTGGATATATGGGGTGAAAGGAAAGGAATGAGTTTGAGGTTGTGAACCTGAGTAGCTGGAAGGATGATGATGTCTTCAACTGAAATAGGGAAGTTTAGGAAAGAGCTGGTTTTGGAGGTAAAGAAAACAAGTTTTAGCTGTGTTGAATCTGAGATGCCTAGAGGGGATCCAGTTAGTTGTAAACAGACAATGGATAGTACAGGATGAGAGCTGAGGTTATTGTTTGTCCTTGTTCTGGAAGAGGACCATGACATTGGGGAGATGAGACCATGATATGCAAGTGAGTTGAATGTAAGTGAGGGAGGCTCTACAAGGGCTCCTGCCTCACTTTCCCCTCCAGAGCCACCTGGATTCAGTGGCCAGATAGAAATTAAAATGATTGGAAATGGCCCTGGATGAAATGGGAGACCAATTTTTCTTTTTTTTTTTTTTAATTTAATTTTTCTTTTATTTTATAATTATAACTTTTTTTTTTGACAGTACATATGCATGGGTAATTTTTTACAATATTATCCCTTGCACTTACTTCTGTTCAGATTTTTTCCCTTCCTCCCCCAACCCCCTGCCCCAGATGGCAGGCAGTCTTATACATGTTAAATATATTACAGTATATTCTAGATACAATATATGTGTGTAGAACAGAATTTCTTGTTGCACAGGAAGAATTGGATTCAGAAGGTAAAAATGAGACCAATTTTTCAACAGGCCTTAGTTTGATTGAGTCTACACCTGTTGGGATTACTAGGTGAGAACTGAGGTTGTCTGGATGGTGACAAGGTGAGAATTCAGGTTTTCTGGACAATTACAAGGTGAGAACTCAGGTTGACTTGATAGAGGGGGCAAGCTCATTGGCTGGGGTGGTTCTTCCCAGAAGCCCTTGCATTATCCCACGCCCATTCTCTGGGAGGATAAAAAGAGACAGCACTGGGCGCAGAGAGCAGATCGGCCTGGAGAAGGATAAGAGCTGGAGGAGATTCAGAGCCAGAATTCAAGAGAAAGACTCTGCATTGCATCAGGCCTGACGGGGCTCTCTGCAGGAAGGGAAGTCACTTCTCTGGACAAGAGTTAACAGCAACTGCCTGGAGACAACGGTTCGTTACAGGAAGAAGAATCTGTCGGAGAGATTTGAGTAGACACAGCAGATCTCTTCCCAGAGAGTGATCCGGCAGCTTCTAGAGACGACAGCTCGCTACATTTGGCGCCCAACGTGGGGCAAGGACTTTTGCTTATTCTGACAAGAGGAGCTAGACCAGACCTTCGCAATTTGGCGCCCGAACAGGGACAGACACGGTCCTGATTCCAGTGGAAAAGCCTCCCATCCAGATCTCAGTCTCTCTGACCCAGAACCGTGAGTAACGAGGAAACTTTGTTAAAGATTAAGTGAGCGTGCTAATAGATAAATAAGGAACTTAACTTGTTAAGGGCTAAACCAGGAATCTCTTATAGTGAAATGGGGCAAACACCTTCTGTTCAAGGAAAATGTTTAGAGAGCATCATCAAGGTTATGAAAAGCCAAGGCTTGATTATAATTTTAGAGGAGATTACTGAACTTTTAAGAACTGTGAAGGTCATATGTCCTTCGTTTTCTCTGGAAGAAGAATTGGATCCAGATGAATGGGAATTAGTAGGAAAGCAATTAGGTGAACACTACAATTCCAGGCCGATCTCAATTTCCAAAGATACAATTCATATATACAATGTAATCCAATTGGCTTTAAACAATGTTATTCTAAAGGAAGAGATGAAGGAGCAGAATGGGGAAGTGTCAACTAAACTAGGTGAAAAGGATGAATCAGATAACAATGAAGTTAAGTACAATTCTGAGCAACAGCAACAGGAGCACCTCCCATCTCCTCCCTCAATTAACCCTTCAGGGGTGGAGCAAGAAGGAGGAGAGGAAGAGGCAGAAACACAAACAGAATTGTCTGTGAAGCAGTCTAAGCCTATGACAAGATTAGAAAAAGCATTGGTTAAAGCTAAGAGAGAAGGACAGGATATGCATGTATAAAATCACAGAAAGATCGTGGAGAGGCTTTCACTAAAATACAGCAAGGTCCCAATGAATCTTTTGCAGATTTTGTGGGACATTTGCAAACTGCTGTCAAAAGAACTATTGGAGAAAATTCAGCTACAGAAATAATGACCAGACATCTGGCTAAGGAAAATGCCAACGAGATTTGCAAAAGAATTATATGGGGATTAGACAAAGATGCTCCTTTAGAGGAGATCATAAGACGCTGTGCTACAGTGGGAACAAATGCTTTTTACACCCGGACAATGATGAATGTGGAAAGACAGGGTCCCTCATGGCAAGGGCCTTCTAGAGAAACTCGGCGATGTTTTCAATGTGGAAAAATTGGGCATCTAAGAGCTCAGTGTAGATATGGAGATACAGTGAGAAGACAGGGTGAGAGAAGACCTAAAACTCCATGTCCAAAATGTCACAAGGGCCTCCACTGGGCCTCTGAATGTAGATTGACACAGGGAAATGACAGGTGGGGCCCAGCTTCAGGCCCCCAAGTGGGGCATGATGGCAGCCGAGGTTACATCCAGAGAATATTAAGACACTCCTCCAAAAACAAAAGAAAGGGGGAGCCACAGGTAGCCCTAGGGAACTTCTAAATTTAGTTCTCTATACCATTAATTTTCTAATTTTTGACAAAGATGCGCTGGCTCCAGCAGACAGGTTTTATAACCCACCAGAAGGGCAGTGTCCAGTGAGAGCATCTCCACTATCCTTAGATAATCGCCAGGTGATGTGGAGAGATCCAGAAAGTGGTGAATGGAAGGGACCAGATAGGTTAACTGCCTGGGGGAGAGGGTTTGCTTGTATTTCTTCAGCAGGAGAAGGAATCAGATGGGTGCCAACAAGTCATATTCGCCTTGTCCATCAGAGAGAGACAGAAAAAGAGAAAGACCTCAAAATAAAGGAGAAGATCTAAGAAACATCTGACACTGAAAGAGCATGGATAATAAGAAGACTGTTAAAGAACTTAAAAACCAGCAGGAATCATTGGACTTCCTCACACAAGATGAGAATAATGGACAATGGACTTATGGACATTTATAAATTTTCAATTTATGATTATGATTATGTTATATACTTCTAGCATGTGTTATGTTACTATGTTACTATGTGCTTATGTAATTTATGTAATTATCTGTAATACTTCCCATATTGATGGATTTATGTTTCAAGGTCATGACTGTCCTATGTTCTAAATCAAAAGAAAGGGGGAGATGTTAGGATTACTAAGTGAGAACTGAGGTTTTCTGGACAATTACAAGGTGAGAACTCAGGTTGACTTGATAGAGGGGGCAAGCTCATTGGCTGGGGTGGTTCTTCCCAGAAGCCCTTGCATTATCCCACGCCCATTCTCTGGGAGGATAAAAAGAGACAGCACTGGGCGCAGAGAGCAGATCGGCCTGGAGAAGGATAAGAGCTGGAGGAGATTCAGAGCCAGAATTCAAGAGAAAGACTCTGCATTGCATCAGGCCTGACGGGGCTCTCTGCAGGAAGGGAAGTCACTTCTCTGGACAAGAGTTAACAGCAACTGCCTGGAGACAACGGTTCGTTACAGGAAGAAGAATCTGTCGGAGAGATTTGAGTAGAAGACACAGCAGATCTCTTCCCAGAGAGTGATCCGGCAGCTTCTAGAGACGACAGCTCGCTACATACACCTATTCAATGATTAAGTCTAGGGAACAATTGAGTCAAAGATTCTCCTTTTTCACCTAGTCAAAAACAAATAAATAAATGAATGAAGATAGATAGATAGATAGATAGATAGATAGATAGATAGATAGATAGATAGATAGATAGTAGAAAGATAGATAGATGGCAGATCGCTAGCTAACTAGCTAGATAGATAGATATTGAATTAGATAGACAGACAGACCAATTGAGCTAGGAGGAGACCCTTGGGGCTTCTGGCCAAAGCAAAAATGATTGCTATATGTTGTTTGTCTTCATTCTCCAAGAGGACCATGACATTGGGGGGTGGAGGGGGTGATGCCATGACACACAATTGAATTGAAGTGAGGGAGGTTTGGGCAAAGTCTCCAGACTTACTTTCTTTTCCAGAGCCAACTGGGTCCAATGGCAAGATATGGTTCAGGACGCCTGGAGATGGCTCTGGATGTAGTGGGAGACCTTGGCCTTTATTTATTTATTTATTTATTTATTTTTTTTTTTTTTTTGGGAGAATTGAGGAGAAAGACTAAGGCAGAATATAGAGATTTGTGGGTTATCTGCATAAAAGTGATCACTGAACCCATGAGAGCTGATGAGGTCACCAAGTGAGAGGGTGTAGAAAGGGAAGAGAAAGCCCAGGACAGAGCCATGGGCCACACCCACAAGTAAAGGGTGGGATATGAATAATGATCCAGCAAAAGAACCAAAGTTGTTTCCAGGCAGATAAGAAGAGAACTCCGAAGGGAGGGGGTATCCTGGAGAAGAAGGAAATAAACTGTGGCAAAAACTGTAGAGAGAGAGAATGATAAAGGCTGGAGGAAAAAAAAAAAAAAAAAGCTGGGTGCTCCACCAGAATTCTGGCACTTTGATTAGGAAATGGGTTTGGAGGATGAGAAAGAGAAAGGTTCTAAATTATTCTAGATAAATACCCTTGGAATCATCCAAGAGCAGGGGAATTTAGGGACTTTCTCTTGATAGCTGCTGGACAATTCTGAACCTCATCAGGGGAATGCAAACCCAGGCTGGGAAGCAGCTTCCCTGCAAAGTAAAAGAAGAAGGGATTTCACATTTGAAAGAATTTGGGGGGGGGGGGGAGAGGAGAGGAAGGAGAGCACATTTCTATAGAAGGAAATGAAGTCATATCCATCACAGCAAATGCTTTCCAATAAAACTAGATGATCTCAACCATGATTTAGGTTTTTCCAAAGTCTAAACCCAAGACTATAATGAATATTTTAGGGATAGCAAAATCCAGAACACACCCTACACTATGTCCTTTCACATACTGTACTTTCATTTTTCAATCTAAGACCTGTGAGAATATAAATCCTATGGAGACTGTCGCTGAATGTGGCAGCAACAGGGCTGCTAGTGCAGTTGCCAATTTTAAATGTTTTCCTGTATTTCTAATTCATTTATACTTCCCTCATCAAGGTATTTGGGGCAATTAGGAACCTACTCACCAAAATACCCTTTTCATTCTAAATGTTCTTTGAAACTCAAAGCCTTGTGGTCTTAAGAATTTGCTGATCAGAACTACCAATAGATTAGTTGGTCTACAATGGGCAATTAGCCAGGGATGTAACGTCTAAACTTCTTCTGCAGTGACCTCTTTGTAAAGGGGATTTTGTGGCTGCATAATGTCTGTGTTTCCCCCAAATCATGCATATTATCCCTAAAGTAGCTAAAATATCCCACACCCTTTCCCCATGTAGTTTCCCTTCTGTGTGAT